>NC_048304.1:62420068-62584962 GCF_013100865.1 Trachemys scripta elegans | reverse complement strand
CCCTAGCCGCCAGCCGGGCACTTCCCCTCCCGGGCTCCGGCGGCGCAGGGTCCGGAGGCATGGGGGCTGCCCGAAGCCGGTAGCGCTCGGGCAGCTCGGCTCTTAAACAGAGCCGAAGAGTCAGGGGAGGAGCAAAGCCGCCATTTTCCTGGACATGCTCGGCTTTTTGGCAATTCCCCCCGGACAGGGGTTTGAGTGCCGAAAAGCCAGACATGTCCGGGAAAAAGAGGACGTATGGTAACCCTAACACACACAGGGAGACAGAGTCTCTGTCTCAAAGAGCTTATAACTTAAAAAAAAAAAAAAAAAAAAAAAGGAACAAAGTGAGGGGAAAGGGATGTAACATACAAGCAAAGTGATTAAGGTGATGACAGGCAAACATCTTATTAGATCCATGGTGGCTTTGTATCCTTCTTAGTAAACTCTCAGCTGTCCCTCCAAATTACTTAGCCATTGTTCAAATGCACTTAAAAAACCCAAAACATTTCCATCTGCTATCTTAGTTACTCTTTGTACTTAGTGATCCCCCTGCCAATAACTAACCTGAGTTACTTCATCACCTTTTCATCATCCTGCCTTTCTATTCCCCAAATGTCTCCATCCCCCATTCCTAACTAGGACCTTACTGAAGGGTAGGGCGTGGGGGAGGGGGGAGGATGAGAGTGAAACAAAAAGAGAAAAAAAGTCAATAAGAACCCTTGAACAGTTATTCAACTCAACTAGTGTGGGCCCACCTGCATGGTTACCCAGCCCTCCCAGAGTTTCAATGGTTCCAGGAGTAGGAGTAGTAGCCAATGACCAGTGTAAGCTGTGAGGTCATCAGGGTGCTGGGCTGTAGAGTTATGTCAGTGGGGAGTCCTAGTATCTCCTTTGTGTAGGTCTACGCCTGGCAGGAGCTTGCCCCAACCTATGTGGCTGATGAGCTGGGGTGGGGTTCTGCTTGATGCCATGTACCCAGAAAAGGCCACAGTGAGCCACTGTTCTCCCTTATGCAGAATGTTAGTCAGTGAATCTGCATAAATGGTGGAATTGGCCACGACCTGCCAATTCTATACCTGCCCACCTGTATGTCCATGAACAGCACCACTGCGAAGCACTGTTTTCAACTACTGACCTCTTTGTCAGCACTCCCCATCCTAAGCAATGGGGAATATTTACCTGCTACTCTTAACTTGTACTATTTAAAAAAGCTGTAGGGAATTCTGAACAAAGGGTTTTAAAACGTTAGAAGTTTAGGCCTGTTTGTCTCTTTGCTGTGGCTAAATGTTTAAATATAAAAATGTTCTCGCCTTACCTTTTCCCTTCTTATATTCCCAACCATCCTTGCCTCCCAATCTCCTCTTCCCTGTCTTTAATTTTAAATTATTAGTTAACAGAAGGCACAAATGGGGAAAGGGAAGGGGAAATACAAGAGACAAGCATAAAAGCAAGCATTCAACTTTGAGCACTGCTGGAAGTTGCCTGGGCTGTGAAACTGCTACAAACTCCAGGTCTTATATGAAATTTTTCTCCATAATAGACAATATGTAATTAAGCAAGTGTCATCATGAGCTAATGGGTCTTCACTAATACTTTTAAACTTCAGGGGATTACGCTCTGGAAATTATGCTTCCTCTTCTCCATTGGTGGATTGCAAATGTGAAGAGACATAGGGCTCTGATACCTCAGGATGATCTGCTTCTATCTTCTTGTTTGTTAAGTAATTACGTATTCCTTTTATACCTCCACATGAACTGTTAAATGGTTTCTATAATGAAAAGAATTTTTAAATGGACATGTACAAGATGCATTCCTTTACTGTAAATAGAATGGCTAGTATTGCACATGCTGGGGTAAATCCAGCTACTGATGATGAAGTTTAAATGATGATCACTGTAGCGCTACATGATAAATGTTCAGGAAGTCTGAGTGATCAAAATATGATTGATTTAATGTGCATATTCGTAATTACTTAAAAGGGGAATAACTTGCCCCTTTTCCATTTTTTGAAAAGCAAATAGAAAAATTTGTTCAAATTTCAGTCCAACATTTTGCAAAATTTCACTTTAAAATAATCAAGCTGCTTTTCCATTACAAACAAGCAATTTAAAGTAGTTAATTTATTATATGTTAATTTCTAAGGATTTTTTCCACTCGTGATTGAGCAATGAGCTAACAGATGGCTAATTGGTTGTGTTCAAATCTTCCAGAGAAATTTGCTCTTGACCTGTGAGCTTGAAGAGATGACATTTACATGAAATGTATCATCCTCTGAAAAAGCAGTATCTAATGAAAACAAAAGCACAAATTTAAGTCCAGCATTGTGAACTCAACACCATAATGTGTGCATACATGCAGTAACAGCAATATACGTACAAATAACATTCAAATATTCTAACAGGAGCTAGGAGCTGTGCTGGGCAAAAGACATTCTGAGTTGTTGAGAACAGATGTAAGCATGGGACTACCAATCCTGTCTTCCCCAGAGTTTGGCTGCAAGAATCAAACATATCAAATAGTCTCAAAACAATCAGCAGTGACTCATCCAGTCTCTTCTCCACACTTTACATGGCTTGGCAGCCTTGAAAAGGTCTAGAGGGACCCAGCTGCTAGTGACTCAAAGACACTGAAGTAATATAAGTTGTATCCCCAGTAAGCAATGAAAACTTTGCATATACATACATGAAATCCTACCAAGGTGTGGGATTGCTACTGAAAATATACTTTTCAAACATTCCTTATTCTTAGTTTTTTTGGAGTATTTTATCATCATTTTTAGCCATTGTAGATGGTCTGTATTACAGACCAGCCAAAGAGGGAAAAGGCAGGCCACTAGCAGATATTGCAGAGTTGACTATGCTTCCCTGTTATGAAATCTCTTTGGGAATAGCTGCTGGACTCTTAGGCTAGGTCCACACTACCCGCCTGATTCGGCGGGTAGAGATCAATCTTCTGGGATCGATTTATCGCGTCTCATCTGGACGTGATAAATCGATCCCAGAAGCACTCCCCCGACCGTCGACTGCAGAACTCCTGCAGAGGAGGAAGCGCTGTCAACAGGAGAGCTTGCCTGCGCCGCGTAGACCGGCAGTAAGTAAACTTAGTTTGATCTAGGAAACGTCGACTTCAGCTACGCTATTCTCGTAGCTGAAGTTGCGTTTCCTAGATCGATCCCCCGCCCCAGTGTGGACCAAGCCTTAGACACATTCTTAGAATGATGGTTATGGTGCAGTGAAAGAGGAATGCCAATTGTCACAGTTGAGGGAAACGGCACCTGTCTTCCCCCTAGAGTAGGGCACCACTCTAGGCTCCTCAGCTGTCATCTCTCTTGGATGGAGACGTGTCTCTCCCACTCCTAGCTGGGATATGTCCAGGCTGAACAGTTCCCTGTCTTCATTATATTATTCCCCAACAAAAGATAGACTATCTAAATAGGCCTGCTTTGCTTCTCCTCAGAGACAGTTCACAATGTAATTGCCACAGTTAGGATACCACACACCCTTTATAGGGGAGCATATTTATTCGTAAGGTGAAAAGTCTTACAGACAAGTAAGATAATCAGAGATCACCCCTTTCTCCAAAAAGGGCTCTGATTGCGGATTAGTACGGCAAACCCCATATAGGGTTTTTCCCTGTGGTCACAAGTTCATCACAGCTTCAGCTCAGAACAAGTACCCAAGTCTTATGGGATATCAGTAAGCCAAAGATCTTTGAACCCTTCTCTAAGGATTGGGACCTCCCCTGGATCAGAGATCCTGTCCATATGCTGGAGCGAAAAGGTGGTCTAGAATCAGTTTTAACTCAGGCTAGTTAACCAAAAATCCTCTCTTTGTCTGTGTAGGGACCAGGGACTGGGTGGTCAAGTCCAATGGTTAGAGCAGGGGTCGGCAACCTTTCAGAAGTGGTGTGCCGAGTCTTCATTTATTCACTCTAATTTAAGGTTTTGCATGCCAGTAATACATTTTAATGTTTTTAGAAGGTCTCTTTCTATAAGTCTATAATATATAACTAAATTATTGTTGTATGTAAAGTAAATAAGGTTTTTAAAAGGTTTAAGAAGCTTCATTTAAAACTAAATTAAAATGCAGAGCTCCCCGGACTGGTGGCCAGGACCTGAGCAGTGAGAGTGCCACTGAAAATCAGCTTGCTTGCTGCCTTCAGCACGCGTGCCATAGGTTGCCTACCCCTGGGTTAGAGTCAGAAGCCTGGAACCAGAGCCAGGGTCAGAGTCAGATGCAAAGCCAAAAGGTCAGAGACAGAGATAAAGTCAGGAGTCAAGCCAGGGGTCAATGCCTGAGTCAGCAACAGGGGTGGAGTAGAGACCAAGAGCAGATGGGGGTCTGGGATGAGAAGGGTTGGAACAGGCAGGAAGGCAGGGCTCTGGCAAGTAGAAAGGATCTGTAGTAGCAGGCAGTTGGGGAGTCACCTAGTTGCTCCAACAGCTTCCTGTGCCTCTTTTTGGCTTAAGTAGTGCATCCCAGCCAATCAGTGGGGTGGACATCTCCCGCAATCGGGTGCTTTGAGTGCAGGGCTTTTTGTGAGCTAGCCCCCTTCTCCATGGCTTCAAGTGAGCTGCTGTGTGGTAGCTACGGTCTGAGCACTGCCCAATAACCTGCAGGCCCAGATTTGAGGCCCATGGTCCCTCACAGCCTCTTGGTCTGTGGTGAATCCAGTTTTAACTAATTTATGTGAGCTTCTCTCCAGGTAGTGGCACCTCTCTGGAATTGTTACAGTCTGAGTGAATTTGCCTAATCACACCACTCCACTTAGTTCCTGGAGGACTGTGGTTGGGCACCCCCCCTGGAAATACATAAAATTCCTCAACAGCATATAAATATTTGCATTTTTAATACAATGAACTCTTAAAATACTTAAAGCTAATTTAATAAGGTTTGTCCAGAATACTGTCATCTCTAACACCAATATTAATAGAATACTGGGAAATAAGGCTTTTCTGTGTAAGCCGCTCAAAACTGAAAGAGGGGTGGGTCAAGAAATCTACTGTATTTACGGTGGAAGATTGAAGAAAAGTTAAATCTAAAATGAACTTCTGTGCTAAGTATTTTTCCAGTCCTGCTGGCAATCACTGATGGGCTTTAACATGCTGCTCAGGCCAATGATACCAATTGTACTTAGTGTGTAAAAATACATATGTGGCTTGATTCTCCACTCTATCTGGTGGAGGCTGGCAAATCTGGTGCTGACTACAGTTCTCCGTTTCAGGGTTACTCTAACTTAAACCAGTGGCATAAGGTCTCTTACATCTATCAAGGACTAGCCATAGCTCCACTCCACAGTTCCACACCCTTCTCCCCTCTCTGTCCTGTCCATGTCACACCACTAGTATGCTCCCTCTCTCCCCTTACAATGAGGTTGGGGGTGGCCAATGGTGCAATAAGTATCAGAGTTGCCTCTGCCAATTTTACTTCAGTGAAGAGTTCCCCTGAAGAGGGGAAATTCTCCACTGGTTTTCTAATGTTTCAGCAGACCAAGGAATCTGGCCCATGGTTTGGACTGCATATACATTGAAGATCATCCTGGTAACCAAGCTATCTAAAATATATTTTAAAAATATTTGGTGAAATCTGAGGAAACATTTACCCAGCCTTTGTGGTTAGAATTCTCAAAAAATGTTCTTAACTTGTACACAAACACTTATCTGGAAGAAGAGAAAGAAAAAAAAAAGACTTTATGCTCTGGGCTTTTATTCTTAATATTGTGCAGTACTTAGATAAGTAAGTATTGAACACTATATGGAAACAACCGACTAACACAAGCTACATTTGAATACAATGCATTCAATATATTAAGCATGTTTGCCAATTTACTTCCTGTTCTAATTAAACATAACAGGTCCATTATTTGGGAAGAATACAAAAATATTCCCAATAGGCGTGAATAAAGTATGTAGCCTTCTTCACAGTTCAGGAGGGGAGCACTTTATTTATTTTTTAGTTACTACTTGTACATACTAGGCTTACATTTTGTGGCAGAGGTGTTATGTTAGATTGCTATGAAGTTGCAGCCTGAAAGCATTGTGATATTTATTACACACAGTTAAAATCCATTGAGCAAGTCAGAAGTGAATATGCCTGTTTAGGGTAACATTCATTAATTATTAGTACTTAAAAAAACTCCCAACAAATTGTTTAACAACTGTTCTGGAAAAAAAAAACTGATTTAGTGGCCCACAGATCATTTAAATAAATATTGGCTTATTAAAGTCAAGGTATTTGTTATTTTATAGTGTGGAAAGGGGTTGACAATAGCTGAAACCACAGGCAAAGTTTTAGGACAAGAAAGGCTATTCCTGTAATCATACACAAACCCCTCCCCACCTTCTCCCGCGTCTCACACACACACACACACACACACACACACACACACACACACACCAAAAAACCCCACAAAAACCAAATCATTGTAACACATTCATATCCAATGCTCTAGTGGTAGGTGTTCAAATATAAATCCTATGCATCTAATCATGGGTAGAACCAGTGACTCATTAAGCAGAGGAATTCCCAACCCTTTGGTGGAACAATTGGGTAGAAAATTACATGAGGGAAATGGGGTTGCCAACTTTCTAACTGCAGAAAACCAAACACCCTTGCCCCGCCCCCTCCCCAAGGCCCTGCCTCCCACTTACTCCATCCCCCCTCCCTCTGTTGCTTGCTCTTCCCCACCCTCGCTTACTCGCTCATTTTCACCAGGCTGGGGCAGGGGATTGGGGTTCGGGAGGGGGTTTGGACTCCAGCTGCGGGTGTGGGCACTGGGATGGGGCCAGGGATATGGGTCGCAGGAGGGGGCTCTAGGCTGGGACCAAGGGGTTCAGAGTGTGGGGCCTCCAGGGTAGGGGTGCAGACTCTGGGGAGGAGAGGTTTGAGGTGCAGGAGGGGGCTCTGGGCTGGAAGGATTCAGGGTGTGGGAGGGTGCTCTGGGCTGGGGTGGGATGTGGGAGTGGGTGAGGGCTCCAGAGTGGGGCCGGGGATGAGGGGCTTGGTGTGCAGGAGGATGCTCTGGGCAAGGGCCTAGGGGTACGGCATGTGAGGGGGGCTCAGGGCTGGGGTGCAGTCTCCAGGAGGGAATTTGGGTGTGGGAGAGGGTTCCGAGCTGGGGCAGGGGGTTAGGGCACAAGAGGCAGTGCTGACCTCAGGCAGCTCCTGGGAAGTGGTGACATGTCTTCATCTCCTAGGTGGATGGGTGGCCAGGGGCTCCGTGCGCTGCCCCTGCCCGCAGTTTGAGCCTAGGAGGGCTTTATGTCACATTTGAATCTCCCATATTCTGGAATGGTTTGGTGTGGCCCTTGGCATAGACTCGAGCAGCCCCAGGAACTGCTTTAACTTATGATGGTTGCCCTCAGCTGCCAATGTGCTGCTCTGCAGACCAAATGAGTCAGCGTGAAAAGTGCTCTATCCACTCCCTGTCCAGACCCAATTACCCTCAGCAGGCCTCTTCATGGAGTTTTGGGAATGGAAAAAGGACAAGAAGTTACTGAGGAATTCCCCAGGGGCCTGTTATGTTGCCTTCCTGGGTCCTTTATGACTGTTTAGCTGCCTCAAGGGAGTCCCTAAGGAGTCTGTATAATGCTGTAAAAGATTAGATAAGATTTCACTATAAACATAACTTTGGTTTTCTTTCCGGTCAGTTTTCTTATCACATCCACGGGAATACAATGTATTAATTTTTACCCAACATGTTGTCAGAGCCTAAGGGGTCATAGGAATTGCCATTTCAGTGATCCTTCTAGTCTAGTTTCCTGTTTCAGACATTGGCCAGTTCCAGATGCTTCAGAGGAAGGTGCAAGAAACCGCATAGATTATAGATTAATTTGCCCATAGGGGAAGTTTCTTTCTAATTCTTTGTCAGCTAAGAGTTCACTTATGCCCTTGAAATATGAAGGTTTATATCCCTAAATAAATAAAAAAGGTCAACTACATAGATGTTCTCATTTTCCACAGATACTTTCTGAGAAAATATCCATAACATCATCATGTCAGCAAGCCAAATGTTCAGATTTTATACATCACAATAGATAGATTGATAGAGCTGAAGACTAAAGACACGGGAAATTAAAGGGAATTCAGATTTAAAAGCAAAGTATTACTTTTACCTCATGACACCATAAAGTAAGAGTCACAGTTGACAATCATGATTCTTAAAAAGGGCTTAAATTTGAATATTTTTTGTATCAAATTTTACTTGCATCATATTTTTGCCTCTGGATACTGTACTATGACACATAAAAATGTTATTTTTAAAAAAAAAGTCATGATCGCACATGAGAACCGATTCAATACACCCAAACAATTCAAAATTATATTGTACAAATTTATTGGCAATATGCATAGCATTGGATAAGTATGCACCACATCCATTAATTTTTTTTGCACTACCTATATTTTTAGCTCTGGTCAGCTTTGAAAGGTAAACCTCCTGGTAAGCATAAATAATTTTGAGGATAACATTGTATTAGTTTTGTAATAGACATTAGCCACTGTATGGAGCCACTATGGCCTGTCTTGTAAATCCACTAAGTGCTTTTTAAAAGTTCAGTTACATACTATTAGCGCTTAGCCACACTAAACGGTCTCATGTTTTTTTCCCCCTTCCCCCAAAACATCAAAAGCAATCCAGGCCATGTCCATGACTTAGGTCCTGATCCTGCAATCGGATAAACGCAGGCAGACTGGTGAACTGATATAGAACTCACTGTAAGTAAAGGCACTATGCGGGCACAAAGAGTCCACCTGTGCAGACCCAATTGCAGGATTGGACCATAAGGAGATGCAGCAAATTAATTAGGGTTCAAATTGTATCTATTTTAAACAATGATTATATGAAACAATCTCTCAGTCATAATTCTAATGGTCTGAAATAAGATTGGTCTATAAAACTTGTCACTAGTATATTGACATTACATGCAAAGTGTCAGGTCAGAATTGTTTTTAAAGACAAGTTTAAGTATAGTCACATTATTAACTGATATTTTGGGAAGTACTAACACATTATTATTATTTCTATTATTACTACTACGACTACCACTATTTATTTATTTGTATATACAAGACAATGTTACAATTAAGCAATAAGACATGACAAGCTGTGAATTTCTAGGTAACTGAAGCATATTTTAGCACTGTTATGCTTTGGCACTTTAGCCATCTTAAAAAAAAAAGTGTAATAATGGCTCTGAAATACACAGTCTGGAGTGCCTGAGTGCTACTATGTAATAGAACTTGCAGTATACCTAAAAGTAAGCAAAGTAGATTTATTGCATAATATAACCATAGGTATCACCGATGCTAGTCAGAAAGCTCTAGTTGTGGCCAGAATTCTAAAGCTATTTTGTAAATTTGAAATCAACACTATAGTGTACATACGAAATATTTGCTGATTGTAATATCATTTTACAAACAGTTTTCCTTGTTTCCCCAGGTATCAGTAGATTGACTTGATAAATTAGCTTATAATTTCTTATGGGTACAATGTTATTTCAAGTCAACATTTTCAATATGAACTCATATTGTCTTCATGAAGTAAAGAAATATTATAATCCATTAATATCTCTTTCAACAAAAAGGATGAAATTTTCCACTGGTTAGGCGGATAAACACTTCAGTGTCAAAACTAAGCTTCTTTATCATGATAACCCAGAGTAATGGTCTACTGCTCTAGGCAGTTATCTACTTTACAGATGAAAAATCAGTTCTACTTTCATGGAATTAGATTAATGCCATAACAGGAAATACTTCTGGGGCTGAACTTGCTTCATGCCTTCAAAGCTGGCTGTAAATTTAAAGTACTTCCTGAACTCAAAAGATAAGACAGGAGAGAAGGAAAAAGAAAAACAGTGGAGTAACCCTCTTTCTGAAGAAAAATATTGCTTCCTGAAAAAACTGTCGAAAGCTACTTGCTAAGGGCATTGTGCTCCTGAAGGCCTAGGGCAAGTCTGGTTTAGTTGAACATGAGGATTCTGGGTATATATCAGACACTTGCCATAAATCTGTTCCTTCCATAATCCTTTCTGATAAACTTTTTCTTTTTTAAGTCATCTTACTTGGCAAAAGCTAAAGTAATAACTTTCTCAGCTTTTAGCAAATATAAAACAGCTTGCTATTTTATGTACAATATTTTCTAAAGGATTACAGTTCTGCAAACTTTGAAAAATGCAGACCCCAAACCCTAGAATTAAATTTCAACTCTGAAAATGGACATCAAGCAGCAAATCCAGTAACATCTTTACTGTACTATATAAATGGCCTTATAATAAAAGATGTAAGGCATTCTTAAGAGCAATTCCACATGTCCAGTAACAGACCCTTCTTTGAGTATATACAAAATGCAAATATTATTAATGCCACATGTCTGGGAATTCTGACTGAACATCAGCAGCATGGTGAAAGTGAACTGAATGCTCTCATGTTCCCTGTCCCATAAAACAATACCAAGAAGTCACTCCAAGGTACCTTTTTTATGCAATGTATATTTAATTTGTGGAACTTATTACTACAAAATATTATTAAATCAAATAGTTAAGTAAGCTTTTAAATACACATGAGTAACTATAGCATACGCATAATTATAACAACTAGGTTACAATTATAAGGGCTAGAGTATAACTGGTTTGCTGTACTCCACATGACCACCAAAGGAGATCAGGAATATATTTTTCCATTTCTCACAACCTACCATTTAACAGTACGGCAAACCTGACCGGGTAGATTATTATAGGATTTTATTTTTCAGTTTCTTTCATCTCTAGAATATCTGGAATAGATTACCAGACTAGATGGATGATTGACTCCTGAGAGAATTACATAAGAACTGCTTTACTAAAACAAACTAATCTTTCAAGCCTTTACTTAGGTAAGTAGCTTTTACTTACATGAGTAGTCCCATTAAAGGGTCCTTAGAGACAGACTTTTGCAGCTCCATGGATGTTATGTAAAATCGAAAGATAGCTTTAATGTCCCTTTAATGATTTATTTTAATTATATTAGATAAAAAAAATATTTTTCCTGATGCAACATTCTTTCAATGACATATTCTAATTATTTTATTCCTTTTTTTAAAGTATTTTTTTTAACCAGGTGGTATTCACCCAAGATCTTTGAAGGAACTCAAATATGAAATTGCAGAACTACTAACTGGGGTATGTAACCTATCAAACTTAAATCAGCTTCTGTAACCAGATGACTGGAGGACAGCTACCGTGACACCAATTTTTTTAAAAAGGCTCTAGAGGTGATCCTGGTAATCACAGGCTGGTAAACCTAACTTCAGTACAAACTGGTTGAAACTATAGTAAAGAACAGAATTATTAGATAGATTAACAGGATTTGTTGGGGAAGAGTCAACACAGCTTTTTTAAAGGGAAATCATGCCTCACGAATCTATTAGAATCCTTTGAGCAGGGTCAACAAACATGTAGACAAGGGTGATTCAGTGGACATAAAGTACTTGGACATTCAGAAAGTCTTTGACAAGGTCCCTCAAAGGCTCTTAAGCAAAACAAGCAGTCATGGGATAAGAGGAGAGATCCTCTTATGGATAGTAACTGGTTAAAAGACAGGAAATGAGTAGTAGGAATAAATGGTCAGTTTTCAAAATGGAGAGAGGTAAATAGCAGTGTCCCCCAAGGATCTGTACTGGGACCAGTGCCATTCAATATATTCATAAATGATCTGGAAAAAGGGGTAAACAGTGAGATGGCAAAGTTTGAAGATAGCACAAAATTACTCAAGACAGTTAAGTCCAAAGCAGACTGTGAAGAGTTACAAAGAGATCACACAAAACTGGGTGACTGGGTATCAAAATGGCAGATGAAATTCAATGTTGATAAATGCAAAGTAATGCACATTGGAAAACATAATCCCAAATATACATTCAAAATGATGAGGTATAAACCAGCTGTTACCACTCGAAAAACAGATCTTTGAGTCATTGTGGACAGCCTCTGAAAACATCTGCTCAATGTGCAAAGGCAGTGAAAAAAGCCCATTAGGAAAGGGATAGATATTAAGACAAAAAATATCAGAATGCTGCTATATAAATCCATGGTACGCCCACACCTGGAATACTGCATACCATTCCGGTCACCCCATCTCAAAAAAGATATATTAGAAATGGAAAAGGTGCAGAGAAGGGCAAATATATATTCAGGTTATGGAACAGCTTCCATATGAGGACAGATTAAAAAAAGACTGGGACTCTTCAGCTTGGAAAAGAGATGACTAGGGGGGAATATGATAGAGGTCTATAAAATCATGAATGGCATGGAGAAAGTGAATTGAGGAAGTATTATTTATCCCCTCACATCACAGAATAACCAGGGGTCACCCAATGAAACTAAGAGGCAGCAATTTTAAAACAAACAAAAGGAAGTACTTCACACAAAAGACAATTATCCTGTGGAACTCATTGCTAGGGGATGTTGTGAAGGCAAAAACTGTAACTGGATAAAAAAAATAATTAGATAATTTCATGGAGGACAGGTCCATCAATGACTATTAGCCAAGATGGTCAGGGACCAAATCTCATGCTCTGGGTGGCCCTAGGCCTAAGACTGCCACATGCTGGGACTTGACCAGAGGATGGATCACTTGATAATTGCCCTGTACTGTTCATTTCCTCTAAAGCATCTGGCACTGGCCTCTGTCAGAAGACAGTATTCTGGGCTAGGTGGATCACTGGCCTGACCCAGTATGGGCATTCTAATGTTCTCAACTCCCCTGCTGTGTTTAAAATCAACTTTTGAATGGCCCTGAAAGCAACACTGTCAAATAGGCACAGGCCCATGCTTTATTCCTTCCACCCTCCTCTTTGTGCGCACACTTGCCTACTGCCTCTTCATTTTCAATAGCATCTTTACTGCTATTATGCCTGGTAAATACGGTCTTTCATGGCCTGGGGAAAAGCACGCATGTGCATTTCACTCCTTCCCCTCCACAGATATAGTGGCTCTATATTAAACATAATTCTTTAGGATTTCAACTGCTCATTTATTCTGGGCCAATATTTTTCTGTTTTATTATCCCATTTCCTTCTTGTTCTTGTTTTTGTGACGCTCTCAGTATGTTCCTCCTGCAGGCTAAAGGTGTATTTGGAGTGAAACTAACCAACTCTACCCTCTCCTTGGTGATAGAAAATCACCTCCGTAATGCTATTAGCCCTGAACATGCAAAGTCCAAGAGTTCATTCCTAGCTCTGATCTTGTGTGCTGAGCCATTATTTCTACATTTCACTTGGACATTAAGCAAAAAATATGCTTTGGAACAGTAAACCAGAATGGTAACTTACACTTATCCAACAGCCTTTACAACACAACTATCCAACTGGCATAATTATCCAGAGAAGAAACGGTATGGTTGATTGCTTGTAAGAGCTTGTAAGTGCTCTGGTTCAGGATTCAGTGACACCCACTAGAGCCACACATTGTTTCTAGATGTGAACTTTATTTCCAGGATTAAACAGGTAAATAAAAAAAAATGTCCACAATTTACCATCACTCTTCAAAAGGTGGAACATGTCAGAGACATAAGAGGCATAGCCTGCAGGGTCTAAGCTCTGTACTCACTTGTAAGCACCAATTTAATCAGTGGGAATAACTACAGAGGTTTTCTAAAGATGAGTGGGAGGTGAGAGAGTGCTGTGAAAAAGGTATAAAAGAAATGAGACTAACTGTATTTAAAGAAAAACTGCTTAAAGCATGCTTTTCACATTTCAAAGCAACTAGCTGAAACTGAAATGTGCGTATGGTTGTTTAACTGTCTACAAAGGCTGTAGCAAATCATATTTTTTCTTTGTTTGGCTAATTTAGATTTTACAAAGATCAGTGAAAAATTATGGTTAGCTATTCCATTCTACTGGTCTTCCCAGGAAACAACCTGATATACCAAACCAAATCAGTCTGTGCTATTAACAGCACACTATAGTACTGGCAACATCTGCAAATGAGCCCATACTCATTTGTTTCCTAAATTATATAGTACTCAAAAATCTGGTAGATAAAGACTTGAAAAATCACTCAACTTTTAATATGATACAGTCAGTAAGTCTATTTAAAGTTGTCATCTTTGAAATGGTACTCAGAATTAGACCTGGGAAAATTATGGATATTTTTTGGTTCACTGGCAATTTTGAAAAGTCAGCAACAAATTCAATTTTAGGTAGGATCAAAAATTAAATGTTCAAAATTGCATTTCAGTGCAAATGAAATGTTTGTTTCAACAAAACCATAATGTTTCAATTTCAACCACTTTAAAATGCTTTCGAATTTAAAAAAGGATTTTTTTTAAACAAAAAGTCATGTCAAACTGAAAAATCAAAATATTTAATTTAGAAAGTACTGAAACAATCATTTTTTCAGATTTTTTCCCCCACAAAACGAACAATTCAGCAAAATTTACATGAATTTACAAAAGGTTTCAGCATTGCTGAATCTGCATTTTTTCTTAAAAAAACCTTTTTCGTCTCTAGATGTCCAGTTCGTCTCTAGATGTCATAACTGTCATCTGAATATATCAAAATCCATCTGTAAGCAGTAGTTTTTTGCAGCGCTTTCATAATGATCATAATATTGTTACTACCACTCTTTTTGGTTGCAAGTTTTAAGGAAGGGTACTATATTCTGACCACCTTATGAATTCTAATATGATTTGCTAGTGGACCAGGTTACCTACTTAGACATTAGGTACAAAAAAGACTATCTATGAAACACGCTGGACACCACCCTTAATTTCACAGTCTCATTGAGCTAGATTGTCCCTTTATATCCTGTACCCTGTAACAAACAGCATGATAAGTGTGACACCCCATTGGCAGTAATTCCTTCCCTGGTCTTCACTTACCCCTGGAAAAAAGAAATATACTACAGATTACTAACTCCCCATGCCAGCTCGGCTGTACTGACCAGCACATGGAGGAGGCAGAGCCCAGGCTCCACTCATTCCCTGCTCCATGCCAACTCCTTGCCCACATACATTGAGATAAGTGAGGAACTCAGGCATGCAGCCTCCTGCCTGCTGCCCAGGCCTGTATTGGAGATGCAGACAGACCACACAAAGGAGGGGGCATGATGGGTATTATTCCCCTTTTGTCTTTGCACTGCCACAATCTGGGTCATTGACTTCTAGAGGACAACTCACAGAGTAAGGTACTATTCAACGCAAGGAAGGGTCACAGAAAGATAATTGTAATTTAAAATAAATAGATGCATTTATTTATCTACTACTATTAAAAGAACAAGCACTAATACGTTAAAAACAAAAATTTTATAAACAGAAACAACATGCAGCATTCAGGAATATACAATAAATAATAAATCAGAAAGCAAACTTTCCTCTAATAGTACTTAAAACACCTCCAGGAGACAGTAAATTCCCTTCACACTTTCACAGAGTCCAAGGTGTCTCAGCTAATTCATAGATAGATTATAGGACTGGAAGGGACCTCGAGAGGTCATCGAGTCCAGTCCCCTGCCCGCATGGCAGGACCAAATACTGTCTAGACCATCCCTGATAGACATTTATCTAACCTACTCTTAAATATCTCCAGAGACGGCGATTCCACAACCTCCCTAGGCAATTTGTTCCAGTGTTTAACCACCCTGACAGTTAGGAACTTTTTCCTAATGTCCAACCTAGACCTCCCTTGCTGCAGTTTAAACCCATTGTTTCTGGTTCTATCCTTAGAGGCTAAGGTGAACAAGTTCTCTCCCTCCTCCTTATGACACCCTTTTAGATACCTGAAAACTGCTATCATGTCCCCTCTCAGTCTTCTCTTTTCCAAACTAAACAAACCCAGTTCTTTCAGCCTTCCTTCATAGGTCATGTTCTCAAGACCTTTAATCATTCTTGTTGCTCTTCTTTGGACCCTTTCCAATTTCTCCACATCTTTTTTAAAATGCGGCGCCCAGAACTGGACACAATACTCCAGCTGAGGCCTAACCAGAGCAGAGTAGAGCGGAAGAATGACTTCTCGTGTCTTGCTCACAACACACCTGTTAATGCATCCCAGAATCATGTTTGCTTTTTTTGCAACAGCATCACACTGTTGACTCATATTTAGCTTGTGGTCCACTATAACCCCTAGATCCCTTTCTGCCGTACTCCTTCCTAGACAGTCTTTTCCCATTCTGTATGTGTGAAATTGATTTTTCCTTCCTAAGTGGAGCACTTTGCATTTGTCTTTGTTAAACTTCATCCTGTTTACCTCAGCCCATTTCTCCAATTTGTCCAGATCATTTTGAATTATGACCCTGTCCTCCAAAGTAGTTGCAATCCCTCCCAGTTTGGTATCATCCGCAAACTTAATAAGCGTACTTTCTATGCCAATATCTAAGTCGTTGATGAAGATATTGAGCAGAGCCGGTCCCAAAACAGACCCCTGCGGTACCCCACTCGTTACGCCTTTCCAGCAGGATTGGGAACCATTAATAACAACTCTCTGAGTACGGTTATCCAGCCAGTTATGCACCCACCTTATAGTAGCCCCATCTAATTTGTATTTGCCTAGTTTATCGATAAGAATATCATGCGAGACCGTATCAAATGCCTTACTAAAGTCTAGGTATACCACATCCACCGCTTCACCCTTATCCACAAGGCTCGTTATCCTATCAAAGAAAGCTATCAGATTGGTTTGACATGATTTGTTCTTCACAAATCCATGCTGGCTGTTCCCTATCACCTTACCACCTTCCAAGTGTTTGCAGATGATTTCCTTAATTACTTGCTCCATTATCTTCCCTGGCACAGAAGTTAAACTAACTGGTCTGTAGTTACCTGGGTTGTTTTTATTTCCCTTTTTATAAATGGGCACTATATTTGCCCTTTTCCAGTCTTCTGGAATCTCTCCCGTCTCCCATGACTTTCCAAAGATAATAGCTAGAGGCTCAGATACCTCCTCTATTAGCTCCTTGAGTATTCTAGGATGCATTTCATCAGGCCCGGGTGACTTGCAGGCATCTAACTTTTCTAAGTGATTTTTAACTTGTTCTTTTTTTATTTTATCCGCTAAACCTACCCCCTTCCCATTAGCATTCACTATGTTAGGCATTCCTTCAGACTTCTCGGTGAAGACCGAAACAAAGAAGTCATTAAGCATCTCTGCCATTTCCAAGTTTCCTGTTACTGTTTCTCCCTCTTCACTAAGCAGTGGGCCTACCCTGTCTTTGGTCTTCCTCTTGCTTCTAATGTATTGATAAAAAGTCTTCTTGTTTCCTTTTATTCCCGTAGCTAGTTTGAGCTCATTTTGTGCCTCTGCCTTTCTAATCTTGCCCCTGCCCCTGCATTCCTGTGTTGTTTGCCTATATTCATCCTTTGTAATCTGTCCTAGTTTCCATTTTTTATATGACTCCTTTTTGTTTTTTAGATCGTGCAAGATCTCGTGGTTAAGCCAAGGTGGTCTTTTGCCACATTTTCTATCTTTCCTAACCAGCGGAATAGCTTGCTTTTGGGCCCTTAATAGTGTCCCTTTGAAAAACTGCCAACTCTCCTCAGTTGTTTTTCCCCTCAGTCTTGATTCCCATGGGACCTTACCCATCAGCTCTCTGAGCTTCCCAAAATCTGCCTTCCTGAAATCCATTGTCTCTATTTTGCTGTTCTCCCTTCTACCCTTCCTTAGAATTGCAAACTCTATGATTTCATGATCACTTTCACCCAGGCTGCCTTCTACTTCCACATTCTCAACGAGTTCTTCCCTATTTGTTATAATCTATTCTTCTCTATTGTTACATATTTCTCAGACCTTCCCTCCAAAATCCATTGTTGGCAAATGGCACCAAACTGGCTCTACAGGATTTATGCACTTCCAAATTTCTACTCCTTCCATTGAACTTTCCCACTAAGCTGCTACGCTCCAAACAAACTACCAGTTACTTTGATGTGACAGTTCATACCCAGTCCTCATTCTAGAATGTAATGCAAAAAGTGCCAGAATTGCATCCTGGTGAGCTACTTGAGCAACTCCGAACCCTCAAGCAGTTCCAAATTTTATTCCAGGAGGGCAGTGAGAAAATAATAGGATTTCCATGTAATAAAAGATACTTGGAAGTATATTGATAAGGGGAGTGTGATATAGAAGGAGTGTTGTTGAGAAGGTTTGACTATGCACTGTTTGTAAATTTAAAGAAAGTTCATGTTATACTAAGGCCAAAAATATTCAAATAATGTTTCAAAATACCTCAAAGCAAAATATAAGTGACATCACTGCAAGTAATGGACAATATCTTTTTACTCAGAAGTCATGTTGCAGATACTTAATTTTCTATTAAAAACAGCCTGAGGGATACACTACAACTTACACAGTCATATCCTTTCACCAGTGCTTGTAAGGAAATGTATACTATAGAAACCACCTTTGTTGTTAGGAGCACAATTATTTGTATAAACTATTTAAAATCATTAGAGTGGAAGCCAATGAAACTTGATTCAGAGATTAGAGCAGAATAGATTTGTGCAGCCTTCAGAAAAACTAAATTTGCTCCCTTTTAATCTGGACTGGGCTCTTTGGTTCAGGAATACTGGGCAGAGTTTGAAGGGCTCAAATAAATTGGTGCTACTTTTTCCTTTGTATTGTATTTGGCCTCCCAGACAAAATGTTTGCTAACTGAACTGATAAATTATGCTTTAAAAACCACGTTAATGTAATGTAAGGAATGCAGTTTAATTCACACAGAAATCAGGAATTTCACAGTTAAGGTTCCACAGCAACTTGTACTCAAATTGTATGAGGTTACTGTGACACTACACCCCATATTCTTCATAGAAATATTGTTATGATATAAATATGGCACAACTATGATATGTTTTATGCAAGATGGGTCATGTGAGATATCATTGTAAAGTTTATGATGTACTGAATAAGATTAGCCTATTTGTATGCATGTATCATTTCTGTATCTGAAGTTAGGAAAATTGACTATGTATCAATTACTAAAGTGTTTGCACCTGGGGAACACCCACCAGACAGTAGGCAATCAGCCTGGATGGGCCATTAGGAAGGACAATAAGACTTTGAAGATGCCAATCTCCCACCTGCCTGAGAAGCTTCCTGGGATGCTGCTTTGACACTGCAGGGTCATGTGATCATGTCACCTGGTGCTGTACCCCATCTTCACCTGCTAGTATTTTTCCACAAAAAGGGGTGGAGATCAAACTGGGAAACAAAGACTTCCCACCATATGTAAATCCTATTTAAGGCTGGGGAGTGAGTTAATCAGGGTCGATTCGTCACTGAATCCCCGTCCAAGATGACTGATAAAAACACCTAAGACTGAACTGGGGAAGAGCTGGACCCAGGCTAGAAGGTGTCTGGCATGTGAAGGGAATATCTGGAATTCTAAGCTGCAAGCAAAAGAAATTTGTCTTCGAGAATCTCTGCAACCTGCTTAAAACAATATTTAGGGTGAGAAATTACTACTTGTATCCAGTTTCTTTAGTATATTAAGCTTAGTTTGCATGTTTGCTTTATTTGCTCAGTAATCTACTTTGATCTGTTTGCTATCCCTTATAATCACTTAAAATCTATCCTTTGTAGTTAATAAACTTGTTTTATTTTCTAAAACCCAGTTTGTGCCAGTCATAATTAGGGGGGGACAAAAAGCTGTGCATATCTTCCTCCACATTGAGGGAGGGAGTGAATTTCATGAGCTTATGCTGTACAGTTTTCTGTGCAGCACAAGACTATATAATTTTGGGTTTACACTCCAGAGGGGGTGTGCACTTGAGTGCTGGGCAATCCCCAAGCTGAGTCTTTCCACACTGAGCTGATCTCAGTGTCTGTGTCCTTTTGCAGCTTGGTGTGGCCTTACCTGTGTGTGTGCGCTAGAGGAGGCTTGAGGGCCTGGCTCAGCCAGAAAGAGAGAGGGAGTCCAGGCTGGTGGAACAGGCAGGCTCAGTGGGACCCCGGTATATCAGGTGGCACCCTGGAAAGTGGGGGGCAATCCATCACAGTTACACATTATCTATGGAGTCTTTCATTACAGGATCAAACATTGTGTGTATATTCATTAATCTAATACTAGTTACCAGCAGTGCTTCCTGGAATTTTTTTTTTAAAACACTAATTTCATCATTCCCAACATGGCTGTTGGAAGCAGGAATTTGGATGTTTTTTCAGCTGTCTGTCTCTGCCTAATGAAGTGATGTAGGAGCTTCGTCCCAAAAAGAAGCATAATGTGGGATTTTCTGATGTTTTGAAAACAATATCCGAAGACATTATGTTTTTCCTTTAGCTCTTCAAATCAGTTACAATGTTTCAACCTTACAGACTAGGCCGGTCCAGCAGTTATTAGACTCAAACTTATGACCTGATTTTTCAGAGTGCTGAACCTCACCCTCCCCATTGACTTGCATGGGAGTTATGGGTGCTCAGCACCTTTGAGAAGCAGGCAATTTGTACTTTACATTTGAAGCTGTGATTCCCTAAATTAGGGGATCCATTAGGATCCCCTAAATGGATTGTCATAATATTTTGGGATATCAAGGGAAGTAGTGAAAGAGTGTCAGTTTTCCTCGAGAACTCTCTATGAAATTACAAATATTGTTACATCCTCATTTCCTATCTTATCTCCTAGAACTGGAAGGGACCTTGAAAGATCATCGAGTCCAGCCCCCTGCCTTCACTCACAGGACCAAGTACTGATTTTGCCCCAGATCCCTAAGTGGCCCCCTCAAGGATTGAGCTCACAACCCTGGGTTTAACAGGCCAATGCTCAAACCACTGAGATATCCCTCCGCCCAGCTACAGCAGCATTTACTTTCACTTCTGAAAATGTGTGAGGTTTATTATACCTCATTCATTAGCACACACATTGATCTTGCTACTATCAGCTGAAGACTGCACATAAACCATGAGTATATAGTGCTACATAGATGTGTTTGAACTAAAAACAATTAGAATCCTTCTATATGAAAAACATCAATTTAAGACACTATAATGCTAAAAGGCACATTTCAAGATTTCACTCATTTGTTTTATCATAGTTAAAGGCATCATTATGGAACAATTAAATTGCTTTTGTGAAATGGGGTCCATTCCGTTGTTGAAATTTCAGTGGGAGACTTCAATCTTATAAATAATTCACAAGTGAATGAGACTGTTATAAATGGTTCTCCTGATGTCAGAACCTTGTTATAGTTATGTATGTCTAGCAAAGGTTTGCAGGGCATTTTTCATCTTTTCTGAAATAAAGTTTATGGATTTGCTTTCTACATTTCCACATGCAGGAAAAAAATTCAAAATTTCAGTCTTATGGAATGTACCACAGAAATACTGATGTTCTCCGACTGCATCTTCTACAATTAATGAAGAGAAATATTTTAAGTGTGTAAAACTTATTTTATTAAAAAGTAAATGTGGAACTGTATCTTTCACTTCTTTAGTTTTTCACAGCAATGTTTATTCCTTCAGCCACCTTAATACACTAATCCCCCTTTTAAATCTAGAGTGAAACAACACTAGAGCACATGGTTATGGAAGGCTCCAAAGATATCACCCATTCATCTACTTGTATCAGTATTTGTTGCCAAAGGAGCTGGAGGACTTCACCCTCAAACACAGGCATAGGCTGAGGATGCATCCACATTAGTGTTTACATTCCTGACGGGCTAGTCTTTGAGATTTGTTAGTGAAGCGTTCATCTCAAAAGAAGATCAATGGGATGTTCAATATGTTGGGTTAATTTGGTGGAATATGACAAAATCCACACCCTCCATTTAAAAAGTTATCTATGTCTCACTGTCCTTGAGTAGACATACCTAGTATTTATCGGGAGGGGTTTTGAGATACTGACACTGGTTGAATTGCATGGGCCACCCTGAAAACAGACTCCAATTTAATTGTACTGCACTCCCTTACTAAAAGAGAAGCTACTTCTTGAAGTCTCAATAAAACTACAGTTAATTATTTCTCGTTGCTCTTGTTCAGCTTTTTATTTTGGGGTTGTTCCTTGTCTAAGTGTTCCATTAGGAATATGTATATAACCTTTCAACATGTTTGTGGATCAGCACAGCACCAGAACAAGACGGCAGACTCTAAGGACTTGTCTTCACTACAAGTTTAACTCAAATTGTAATTCAAGTGTTGCCCCTAACCTGAGTCCCAACCACACACAAAAACCTTTACTTGGAAGATGGGTGTGCTTTTAATTTGTATTGACTGGCCTGAGAGTGGTCTAGGCTAAAATTCAATTTAGCTTAACTCAGTAGTTGTTAACACGACCACTCCACAGCCCTGGATGCAGGCTGGCACCACTGCAGTGCCTGTTAGTCCTCCAATGCCTTTCCACAATTCCTGCCATGTGCCTTGAAAGGGCAGACAATTCATTAAGGAAAAACTTCATAGACTAGCTGAGTTTACTGAAGAGAAAAGCACCATGGGATGTACCCCCAGAAGTCTTAGCACCACACACAAGAGAGTATAGTGCCATTGTGGACACATAGGTTGAGTATTACTTTGCAGTGTGAATTTTCTCACACAAGCCTAACTTGAGAGAAATAACTCACATGTAGATAACTTGAGTTAACTCTGCAGTAAAGAGGTATCTGTATGGAAATTAGAACTCTTCAGGGGAGTCACATTAGCTTCAAGTGCTTTAAGATTCAGGATAATTACTGTCACATCATGATGGAGGCTACTTCAGTTAATTCCAACCAGGATATAAAGGCGATGGTAGTGTTATTCTGAGCCACAAAGCTATAGGAACAGTCAGTCTGGATAGGAAGGTTAGATTGTAGTTCACATTGCGTCACCAATAAAGCCAATCCCCAGGAAGGGAATAAATATGACACTATGTCATAGTCTATGTACTCTGTTGAGCATTGGGTAGGAATTTAGCAGATTCACAAACTCACAGAATAGGTGCTCAAATTATTTGACACACCAATGATACTGTAAAAAAAAAAAAAAGTCACAAAACAGCATTGTACACCAGTGATATCCTTCTCCACCCTAACAGTTTTGTTCCATTTCTTCCTAAAGTGCTTTGTGTACAACTGTAAAATTAACCTTACAAATTATGAGGTGGTCTGTACAACATACAGGGGAATAGGAATATTTGAGGCTCTGAAGATGTGTTATAATTTATAAGGTTAATTTTATAATCTTCTCACACTGTGCAGAGATGCAGTGCAGCTGTCAGAGTTACGTGTAGGAGGACATCACTGGTGCACAATGATATCTGGTGACATGCCTCCTTTCATGACATTATTCAACCTTTAGAAATCATTGACTGCTCTGGCATTAAGCCACATGTAGCAGCCCACACTTGGTAATTATGTGTTCATACCTTGTTTTATTATAATTTCATTCTTGATTCTACTTCCAATGGGTATATGATCATCTCAGCTTGCTAAATGCACAATTTATAGTATCTTGAGAGAAATGGAAAAATCCAAGACAGATAGAACATCTGGGCATATGACTTACAAATAAGTGCATGACAGCTCTGTATTGCAAATAAATATATACTTCAACTTTGACCTTACATGCCCATACCACAAATATCAATCATAGATACAAATCATGTGGCTATGTAAAGACTGACATGAATAACTAACTGTTACCGTAAGTCCTACAATTTTGACTGTCACCTACATGCACTAGATGTTCCCCATGTATTCAGAAACCCGCAAACCTGATCATAACAGCTGTTACAGTACATACTCTTTTAGCCAGATTCCCAACAGGGTGGGTCTTCTCCACACTGCCTTTCTTCATTAGTTCCCCATATAAATTGGACTGTTTTTTCACATTCTTTGAACAAATAGTCTAAAAATCACATCTAGTGATAGAACAAGTTATTTAGAGAGAAAATCATATTAAATAAATGTTTTTATAACATACTGAGTCTTAAAATTGACCTTTAGAGGATTTGTTTTTTTTAAATTGGGCTTATGCCTGCACTATGCTTCTTTGGGGCATATAAGGAACACTTGAATTTTTTTTTCTGATTGATACTTATAAGCTAAAAAACAATCAGGTCTTTCCTGGTTTTGCAGACAGACTTTCTGGATTTCTCCATGTGCACTGTGAACTCTTAGATCTTAACTGAAAGAAAGGTCAGGGATATTGAATTTTTGAGAAACATTTCCTCTCTCCAAAATGGTAGTTAGGCAGTTCAAGTTAAATAGAAGTTAATAAAAACACGAAAACAACATAAAAAGTAAGTTTTAAACAGTCTGACTAAAAGTTCCTTCCTCTCTCAACAGCTTAGCTTAACCTTTCTTGGTTCATGATAGTATTCCTCTAGTTTGCCATAACCCCCCACCAGAAAACAACAATTTTTTTCAAAAAGCCTTTCACACCATCTTATACACCTTAAAAGGGATGGGGGGGGGGGAAGGGAAACAGAACCAACATTAACCCCTTTGTAGGGGATTTTAAACTTCACAAAAGCTAATCTAGGTATGTCCCTCTATGTAGTAAGAGTGAGGAAACACGGAAGCAAACTAATTTCTTTCTGCAACTTGTTCTCTTCTACACAAACTCTGTGTCAGGCAGCACATCAGAGACAGCCTCAGGTCTCGAGGTAGCTGTAATGCTCCTGTTGTATCAATTGTCTTAGTTTATTTTCCTTTCTTCTTCCTGGAGTCCACCATCTTGCAATACTCAGGTTATTTTGTTCTGGTAACCTCTGGCCCTCTCCAACAAAGATATTTACACAGGTCTCCCCTGTGCTTTGTGTTTTCCACAGCCATTGACTCTTGTAATCGCTTTCTTTGGGCAAAAAAGTTTGTTTGTGTTCTTCTTGGATATAAAGCTCAAATTACAAAAAAAAAAAAAAAAGGGCACCCTCCCAAGCTCTGCCCACCCGAGACATCACTCAATGTGTAGGAATGGTTATAAAAGCAAAGAAAAGGTTTGCATGTATAAAGAATAGGATAGAAAAATAATACTGAAAATATTACAAATGCCATTATACAAATCAAATGGAACACCTTCAACTGAAATACTACATTCAGTTTTGGTAATCCTATCTCAAAACAGAAATAGCACAAACAGAAAGGGGCAGAGATGAGTGATTAAAATGTTATGCAAAGAAAGACGTCTGTCAGAAGAGAGAAGAGAAGACTGGGACTGTTTAATTTAGAGTGGAGACACAATAGAGATATACAAATAATGAATGGTGCAGAGTAATCCAATCACATTTAAAGGCAACAAATTTAAAACTGTGTTAAAAGCTCATGGTCTTTTATCAATACACATTTAACCTGTGGAACTCAGTACCACAAGATACCATCAAGGTCAAGAGCATAGTAGGAATTAGAAATAGATTATACGTTTACATGGATAAGAAGAACAGGCACAGTTACATGAGATATGGCATTATATATATTAAATTAGGGAGATGAATCCCCATGTTTCAAGGCACAACCACACACTGTTGAGTGGAAGGAAGAAACCACTTCTAGGGCAGGTTATTCCATAATTGTCCACTTCCACTAAAGCATCTGGTGCCAATACTGTTCAAAACAGAGTACTGGACTAGATGTACCACTGGACTGATGCAGCATGGCTCTTCTATGTTTCTGTATTCCTATTTTCTTGTGTCATCATGCAGCCCATTCATTTAGCTTGGTCTCTGGAGTTCTTGGTGCTGTATGTTACCAACAGTGTCAGAGCAGATAGACCTAAGTGGAGTTGTGTTTTGCTATTTCATATTCATCTCCTGAAGGAACTGTATATATTGTAAATAAATCAAATTAGGATAGTTTATTAATTTATTACCTGTGTCTCCTCCTTCCTCTTCTTGAAAAAAGTTAACTGCTTTATGTTTCTGAGAAAATAAGTTTTTACTGCTTTTCTGCTTTTTACTGTCTTTATTGCTTTTTACTGCAGAGCCTATAATGATGTAAGAGAGCAAGTTGGATTGTATTATGACTCATACTTCAATAAATTTGGTAACTACATTTCAATTTAGTACTTTTTTAAAATAATAATTGATGATGTGCCAGCTAAAAAGAAAGCAGCTGGTTGATCAATATCAGTAATAAAAAATGTGAAAACTAAGCAAATTAGATATGGCATCACTGGTGGAAAGAACCACATGGTACCATTTTAAAAATCATTTCTTTAGAGTGCATTCACATTGTATGCAGTATGTTTGAGGACACACAGCAAGCTAGTGGAAGAGTCAGGAATCAAAGTCCTGAGTCCCTGTACTTTGTTCTAATCACTAGACCACAAAACAATTGTACAAAGTGGTGCAATACAATCATCAGGTCAATATAACGAACTGTATAGTCACCAATAAAAGTGTAATAACATAGAACAATTAAACATAACAGGACACCTGAGAGCGGAGTAAAAGGTGACACAGATATTTACCATATATTAGGTTATACTGGTACATTAATTTTCCACTGGATTCACACATCAGACAAAAACCAAGACAAAAAACGGCCATTTAACATCAACTAAATTAATCAACTTCACTAGCTGTTCAGTACAATAGTATGTAATTAATGGCATGAACAAATAAAAGTATCAGGAAAAAAAAACACAAATAATTTAAGTTGCTTTTCACTTGATCTGCTGCCAAACATTCAACATAGAGTTCTTACAGCATAACAAAACTATAATCTTCCTTAGATCCACTAGAGCCTAGGAACTAAATTTCCTTATTCCTTTAAAAAAAAAAAATCAATGACAGTAAATGTAGCATATCACTGTCCAACTTGTGCTTGAACATTTGTTAATTTAAATGTCCATGGTGCAATTTTGGAGAGCAACCTAAACGATCAAGATCAACCAGAGTACAAAGTAGTGCTAACCAAAGCATTACTGAAAGTGGCTTGGCTTTCATTTAGCTATAACAACTGTCAATACGCCTGTTATGTCACAACTTGAACATTATTGCCACATCTGGAAGAGGACTAATCCTATTTCTTTCAAGCATATTACAGGGTAATGAACTTCTATTATCAGCTTGCAGAATGATAATGAATCGCCATCACTGTACCTTTCTCAGTAAATTAAGTTGTTTCCTTCTGGTTTCCTTGCCTAAAACTGTTGGGATTTCATATATCTAAATAAATCTTGATAAAAGAAGTTGGAATTGTGCTTAGTTTAACATCTGGATTGCTATAAACATAGAAAACTTAATTTCTGAAATGAAGCTACCTTTAATGTTATTGCTTTTTTAAGACATCCTTGCTTAAATTGGATGACAAAATTCTGCAGTCTTCTAACTAAGTTTAAGGAGGAATGAACTGTAACATTAAATATTTTAAAAAAACAAAAACACATACTACAGTGCACAGAGTATTTTTTTCCTATTTAATCCACACCGAACATACCAAGTTATTTAACGGCTTTCACTGTTAAGTGCATGTTATGGTCAATATATTACATAATATAATTAAGGTTATGGTTTTTTGAATTACATAGTGTATTGTTACTGGCATTTAACACTCTCTTATAACAACCTATGAAGTATATATTGAAAAAGGTCCTAGTACACTTGAATTTCATGCTAAATTTGAGCCCCAATACCATATGTTAATTCAAGGGCAATCAACTATGCCAGGGCTCTGAACAGTAAATATTCATGGTACTTTAGCCACATATCTGGGGATTTTATTTTCTTTATTTAGTTACTGTACTTAACCAATGCTATGCTTTCAGCAAAACCACACTGTAAACCAAATGGGCCATCCCATATCCTTGTAAAATATCTTAAATATATTCCATAAATACACTAGCTATTTTACCTATACACAGTTCTAAACTGTGCCATAACATTCTCTTCATCCCACCTATCATTTGGTTTCATTTCTATGTTGTAAATAAAGTTATACCTTCTTCAACAGCAATTCTGGGCTATACCACTTCCTTCTTTGGGTGATTTATTAAGTTCATAACTCAAGCTACAAAGGCCCAAATGTGTGACAGTGGGCTTTAAAATGTGGTACAGCATCAAACAGGAGAAATCTTCAAATGATTAAGGTTTATTTAAAAGCAGCAAAGAGTCTTTGCTGCTTTTACAGATCCAGACTAACATGGCTACCCCTCTAAGGTTTATTTGTATTTTTCATGTGAAATTACTTTAACAACCCAAAAGAATGTGTGCACCAAGAAAATTTAGCTGTAAAATAAGTGACAATATATAGAACCTGGTCAGAAGACACAGCTGAAGTATGGGGAGATTAAGTAAGCATCTCTCTTTGGACGCTAAAGCAATCACTTTTGTAGCATAAATGCTCTGCTTCCATGAACTCTAAGATCTTGAAGTTGCTCATTAGTACGTGAGCACTCCTTTTAATATGACAAGTTAGAAAGAGCCAGATGAACAAAATCTGATTTTGCTGTCCTAACATTGCCAAAGGGGAAGAGTTTATTTTGGGATTGGAAAACACGTACTATTTGCTTAATTAGAAAAACCATGCCAAAAAAGTCTATACAAAACAAGACAGACCTACTGAAAAGGGTGTTTTCTTAATGTATTTAGTTTCAACACTTGATATTACCATATGTTCTAGAGATTACAAGCAAAGCGTTTTCAGAAAAAAAAAATACTGCCTGTCCAAAACCACCAATAGAGCATTAGATGATTTAAAAAAAAAAAAAAAAAAAAAAGATGAAGTCCAAAATGAAAAACAGAGACTTTGATGTAAAAAGAAAAAAAAAACCTCTCAGAGGCTTTGGAAATGAAACATAAAAATTATAGCAATCATACAGCAGAATGAGAAGTAGAGGTAACCCTTAACATTTACAATGCTAAGTAGTCTACTGTAATATATTTTCAGCAATTGTAGCCCTTTTTTGGCAATGATACTATAGAGACAGAGATGGACGCAGAGTGTTTCATAGGATTTCTTAACGCTTTTAATTCTTTTTAATATAGTCAAGTATTAATATAGTATTTTAATTCTTTTTAAAATAGTCAAGAGACTAATTTGAGAACTGCTTTTATATCTGCTCTAGAACTTACAACTAATTTGTAAGATCTGGCGAATATTAACTTCCTTTTATTTACACAAGGCTTGTTTTTGAACCATCAACCATTTCAGGGCAATCATCATTTCCAAGTATTGCTAGGGAAACATATCAATGAAGGTAAGGAAAAATCCAAAGCAAACATTTCTCCTGTAGAACTTACAGCCAATGCATACTTCATGCTTTTCATCAAAACTTTTATATTCAGCCACAGCTCTTCAACTTGAGGGAGTTTAAGTAACCTTATGAAGATTTCTAGGCTAAGAATTTACCTAATTCACAATGCTTACTGTCTACATTCAATAACTGTACCATTGTCACAAGGTATTTAAATTGTGTTTCCATTAAAAATAATTAAAAACACATATGCAAAGCATAAAATCACATGCAGTATAACTCCAATTTTTCTTTGTATTTAGCTGCAGGCTACTGTTGCCCTTCTAGTATAGATGAGTAAGCCTGTTATACACTGATTTTGTGCCAGTGGCTGTATCAACAAACCATGGCTCATATTATTTCAATCCTTCTTTTCTTGTTGTACTAAAAACAAATTGATTTCTATTGGAAGTTTTGAATTTGCAAAAATGAGAACACGTATTTGCTACCTAGGGGGCATAGTCAGTGCTTCTTACTCATGCAAAACTGTGTTTGGCTTCAATAGGAGTTTTGCCTGTGTAAAGAGTGATGAATAAGACATACATATTGTATTATTTAAAAAAAATTGCAAAACTTTTGTTATTGTTACCATTTTTAAATTGAAAACCATGCTGACTCATAACCAAGAACAGACACTGATTTCTGAAACTGACACGGTAAAAAAGATTACCTACCTTTCATGACAGTTGATCTTTAAGATGTGTTGCTCAGGTCCATTCTAATTAGGTGTGTGTGTGCCACATGCATGGCAGCCAGAAAGATTTTCCCATAGCAGTACCCGTCGGGTCATCCAGGAGCCCCCTGGAGTTGCATCTCTATGGTACTGAATATAGGGCCCTGCTGACCCCCCACTACTTCAGTTCCTTATTGCTGGCTATGCTCTGACAGAGGGGTAGGCGGGTGGATATAGGAATGGACATGGGCAACACATCTCAAAGAACAAGAGTTATGAAAGGTAGGTAACCGTTTTTTCTTCTTCAAGTGATTGCTCATATCAATTCCAATTAGGTGATTACCAATCCTAAATTTTGGAGGCGGGGTTGGAGCTCAAAGGTTTGCTGACTGTAATGCCACTCTGCCAAAGACTGTATTATCTCTAGCCTGCTTGAGTAATGACGTAATGTGAGGTAAAAGTGTGGATTGAGGACCACATCGCAACTCTGCAGAATTCCTGAGTCAGAACCTAGGCCAGGAACGCCACTGACGATGCCTGTGCTCTCATGGAGTGCGCTGTAAGCGGAGGGGCAGGTATCTGTGCCAGATTGTAGCAGGCCCAGATACAGGATGTGATCCATGATGAAATTCTTTGGGAGGAGACTGGAAGCCCTTTCATTCTGTCTGCTACTGCGACAAACAGCTGAATAGACTTCCAAAACGGTTTTGTCTGCTCAATATTGAAGGCTAATGCCCAGTGAATGTCCAACATATGAAGTTTTTGCTCCCTACTGCTTGCGTGTGGCTTGGGGTAGAAAACTGGAAGAAAGATATTCTTGTTAACAGGAAATTGGGAGACAACTTTAGAAAGAAAGGTTGGATGAGGTCTAAGTGGAACCTTGTCCTTATAGAACACAGTGTAAGGAGGCTCAGATGTTAGAGCCTTGAGCTCAAACACCGTCCTGGCCGAAGTTATTGCTACCAGAAATGCCACCTTATATGAGAAGTACAGCAGAGAACATGTTGCAAGTGGTTCAAAAGGTGGCACTAATAGCTAGGAGAGTACGAGATTAAGGTCCCACGCCGGGATTGGCTGTTATATGTGAGTGTATGGTCTCTCAAGATCTTTAAGAAAACGGCCTATCGGGTTGGCAAAGACCGACCAGCCCTCCACGTCTGGATGGAAGGTGGAAATGGCAGCCAAGTGTACTTTTATTGAAGACATAGAAAGCCCTTGCCGCTTTAGGTGGAGGAGGTAGTCCAATATCATAGGTATGGACGAGAGTGTTGGAGACCGGAGATATTGTGAAGACCAAATTGTGAATCTTTTCCATTTGGCCAGGTAGGTAGCCCTAGTGGAGGATTTCCCTGACCGGACTCGAACAGGCAAGCTCCACTGGGTTCAGCCATGGAACTTCCACGCTGTGAGGTGAAGAGATTCAAGGTTTGGGTGTTAGAGGTGGCCGTGATCCTGTGTTATCAGGTCCGGTAGCAGCGGTAAGGTGACTGGGTTTTCCACGGACATTTCCAGGAGAGATGTGTACCAGTGCTGACAGGGCCAGGCTGGAGCTATCAATATCATCGAGGCTTTCTCTCTTCAAACCTTGAGCAGTACCTCGTGAACGAGAAGTATGGGTGGAAACGTGTACAGAAGGTATCTTCCCTTCCAGGGAAGAAGGAACATGTCTGTGATAGAGCCCGGTATTCAGGAAAGAGCAGAACTGTAGACACATCCTGTTCTGTCACCTGGCAAACAAATCTAACTGGGGAAACCACCACTGTTGGTAAATGGTGTTCGTGACATCCGGGCAGATGGACCACTCGTGGCTGTGAAAGGACCTTCTGAGATTGTCTGTCAACTCATTCTGGACTCTGTGAAGGTATGACGCCTCCAGTGTATTGAGTGAACTATGCAAAAGTCCCACAGTTTGAGGGTTTCCTGGCACAACGAAGAGGAGTGTCTTTATATAAAACCTGTCTGTTTATACAAAACATCACTGTTGTATTGTCTGTCACGACTGATACACATTTCCCTTCCAAATGGGCTTGGAATGCCTGGCACGCTAGATGGACTGCTCTCAACTCTCTAATGTTGATGTGAAGTGAGAGCTCTGCTTGGGACCAAAGGCCCTGAGGTCTCCCAGGTGCGCATCCCAACCCATCGTTGAGACATCCGTCACCAGTGAAAGGGAAGGCTGCGATCTGGCAAAGGGACACCAACACACACCGCTTGAGGGTCGAGCCACCACAGGAGGGATTCGAAAACTGGTCGAGGTAGAGTGACAGGTTTGTCTAGACCGTCCCAAATAGGCTGATACACCAAAGCCAGCCACCCCTGAAGAGGTCAAAGTCAGTGTGGCACGCTGAACTACATAGGTACAAGCTGCCATGTGTCCCAGAAGCTTTAGGCAATTCCTTGCTGTGGTGGTAGAGAACTGCCTGAGACAGCATATGATGTTGAACGGGGACTGGAAATGCGACTCTCAGAGGTACGCCCTTGCCTGCGTAGAGTCCAATATCGCCCCTACAAACTTTATCTGTTGAACGTGGGATAGGGTTAACTTCTGTACATTCAGTAGAAGGCCCAGGTAGTCAAAAGTAGCCCTCATGAAGCTCACTTGCGCCTCCACTTGCGCCCTGGAGCGGTCCTTGATTAGCCAGTCGTCGAGGCACAGAAACACTTGAACCTGATGCTTGTGCAAGAATACAGCTACAACTGGCATGCGTTTGGTAAACACTCAAGGAGCCGTTGACTGGTCGAACGGAAGAACTGTGAACTGATCAGGTTTGTGGTTCACCACAAACCTGAGGTACCTTCTGTGGGACAGTGTTATTGAAATATGAAAGTAAGCGTCCTTCAAGTTGAGGGTGGCATACCAGTCCCCTGGATCCAAAGAAGGGATAATGGCGGCCAAAGAGACCATGTGGAACTTCAGTTTCTTTATGAACTTGTTGAGGTCTCACAGGTCTAGGATGGCCACCTTTGGCTTTCGGTATTAGGAAATACTGGGAATAGAACCCCTTTCTTTCAGCTCTGAGGAACCTCTTCCACTGCCCCCATCATTAGGAGCATGTACACCTCCTGAGTAATGAGTTGCTCGTGAGAAGGGTCTCTAAAGAGGAATGGGGAAGCAGAGATAGAAGGGGGGGAGGGAGGAGAACTGGAGGGAATATCTCCTTTTTACAGTGCAGAGTATCCAGCAATCTGATGTAATTTGGGCCCACACAGGGACAGTTGGCACAAGAAGGTAAGGGGATGGATCCAAAGTCCGGACTGGTGCGTCGACCCTGGGCACACCTTCAAAAGTTCTACTTCTGGACTGAGGATTGCTTCGCATGCCCAGAGCCCTGGGTTGACGAGGGGGGAGGCCTCTTTCTATTGTTCCTGTTATGCCGCCTCAAAAAATCCTGCCTGTTTTGTAGGTGGTAGAATCAAGGCGGGGCTTAAAGTGTCTCCATTGCGTAGCCGGAATGTAGGGACTTGAGGGTGGCCCTCAAATTTCTGAGGCTATAAAGCCGCGAGTCAGTTTTCTCTGAAAAGACAGCTGAGCCCTCAAAGGGGAGGTCCTGTATGGTCTGCTGGACCTTATATGGGAGCCCTGATACTTGAAGGCAGGAACTCCTCCTCATGGGTACTCCAGAGGCCATGGTGTGGGTGGCCAAATCAGTCACATCAAGGACTGCCTGGAGTGAAGCCCTGGCAATCAGCTTTCCCTCCTCTACCAAGGAGGAGAACTCTGCCCTGGAGTCCTCTGGCAGAAGCTCCATGAACTTGGCCATAGCTCCACATGAGCTGTAGTTGTACCTGCTGAGGAAAGCCTGGTGGTTAGAAATTCTGAGCTGGAGCCCCCTGTGGGAATAAATTTTCCTCCCAGAGAGGTCCAGCTTCTTAGCCTACCAATTTTTAGGGGATGGGCCCTGGTATCCTTGGCATGCCCGCTCGTTTGTCACTGCTACCACTAGAGAGACTGGTGGGGAATAAGTATAAAAATGCTCGAACCCCTTAGAGGGAATAAAGTACTTTTTTCAGTCCTATTCGACGTTGGTGGTATGGGGGCAGGGGTCTGCTATAGTGTCTTAATGTTGCCCTGGCTAGTTTTTATAAGTGGTAGGGCAATACACGAGAGGCCAGAGGGGGCAAGGATGTCTACCATCAGATCTAATGCTTCAGCGGTATCCTCAACCTGGATCCCCAGGTTCTGTGCCACTCTTCTTAGCATTTGCTGGAGCTCCTGCTATCCTCCAGGGCAGGGGCTGTCAAAGTTCCCGCCACTGCCTTATCAGGCGAGGACAAGGATGAAGCCCTAGCTGGCAGTGGGTCCTGCTCTCTGCCCTCAGCTGAGGGGATCATGCAGTGCCTGGTCTTCCAGCACAGTCGGTACCAGTGCAGCGTGGTGCAGTTAGTCCTGCCCCGGGTCAGGTGCTAGAGGCACATATGATGGCAAGGGCACCAATGCTGACCTCTGCGAATGAGACCCTTGGCTCTGGCCTTGACCCTGGTGGAACATCCAGGGGGTCCAGAAAGGCCACTGGACTGGAGCCTGCCATTGTCCAGGCCACAGCACCAGATGGAACCGTTGACTGTGTCTACTGGACCTGGACTGCCTGCTTTGCCTCGAACTACAGGATTCTGACTCAGATTCTGACTTGGAGAACTCGCTGAAGGATGACCCTGGAGGGGCGTGGCCACCAGGGAGTGGTGCCGGGAACTTGGGGACCAGTACGGCTCCTCTGTCTGTCCGCTGGTGGAAGGTACTGGTGACCAGTGCCAAGGATGATCGGCGAGGTACCATTGCTGGCTTGCCTCTTGACCAGGGGTGGGAAAACTTTTTGGCCCGAGGGCCACATCTGGATATAGAAATTGTATGGTGGGCCATGAACGCTAACAAAATTGGGGTTGGGGTGTGGGAGGGGGTGCGGACTCCAGTTGGGGGTGCAGGCTCGGGGTGGGGCCAGAAATGAGGAGTTCAGGGTGCAGGAGGAGGCTCTAGACTGGGGTGGGGGAGTGGAGTGCGGGGGGTGGCGGTGCAGGCTCTGGGGTGGGGCTGGGGATGAGGAGTTTGAGATGTAGGAGGGTGCTCTGGGCTGAGACCGAGGGGTTTGGAGGGTGGGGCAGCGGGTTGGGGCATGGGGAGAGGCTCAGAGGTGCAGGCTCCCAGGGTCACTTACCTCAAGCAGCTCCCAGAAGCAGCGGCATGTCCATTCTCCGGCTCCTACATGGAGGAGCAGCCAGGTGGCTCTGCATGCTGCCCCACCCGCAGGCACCGCCCCTGCAGCTCCCATTGGAGCGCTGGAGGGGGCCATTGGCCGGTGTAGGAGCTGGAGTGGGGCCATGCTCCCCTAAGCTGCACTGGGGGTACTGTCCTTACACAGGGCAAGACAAAAGTCTAAATCTAACCCATTATTTATTTACATCTTATCAAGTCAACAAGGATAAGCACAAATTTTACTCTCTTAAATACATGATTCAGCACAGATATTAGTAACAGGTTTTTTTCCTACTTGAAAAAACTGTTGTAGGTTTTATCCTTACCAAAAATATTACAAATATTCACACATGTTTAGAGTGTGTTTTACTAAAAGCAAACCACCACCGTGTATCTGCATATGAATGCATTGCTGTATCTGGATGTCTTATTATTAATCTATTAATGCTTTGCAAGTTAGTATCTCCAAGAACATTTTTTTTCTTTTGCAGAGGTAAAGAAGGGGTTCTTGATATGTATCTCCAAGTAGATACATTTGAAAAGGAGACAGAATTAAGTTGATCAGAAAAGACATCTTAAATTATTTGAATCTTAAATTATTGCCTCTCTCCTATCACTCTTCCTCCCATGTTTCTTCTCTCACTGGGTCAGAATTACAGTATTGCTATTTAAATTGGAGAAAAAAAAACATAGTTGAGAAATGAAAGATGCAAAGCATGCATCTTTAAAGAACATGCATAATAGGTCATGCTGCTGAAGCAGTCTGAATCAAGTATTCCTCTGACCCTCCCTGTAGTCATACCAGTGTCACTGACACTATTCTGCTGGAATACTGGTAGTTAGCAAATGTTTTCACAGCCAAAATCCAATCATGAGCTAGCCTGCAAATGGTGGTACAACATGATTCACCACTCTCTGCATTCATCGGTTATATCAATTCTACAACTGTGGTGCGGCCCCTGACCCTGGTTCCCAGCTGCAGTACCAGAGCGGGGCCATGCCGCGGCTTCTGGGAGCTGTGTGATGTGCTCTTTTCCCCACCCCTGACCCTGCGCCCTAGCTGGAGCACCAGAGCGGGACAAGCCCCAGACCCCCCTCCCCAGTGGGAGCTTGCGGGCCAGTTTGCCCACCCCTGCTTTAGACAGCACTGAGGGTCTCACAGGTGCCTCTGAGACGGAGCATGGTGTCCTGTTGCACATAGGAGGGGAAGGCAGCGCCTTGAAGGTGATGAGATCCCTGGCAGCCTCAAACATCTCTGGTGTGAAAAGCAACTGCAGGAAGTTGTGACCTTCCCAGAGAGGGGAGTGCTGGGGGGCCCTGACTAGACTGATCCCGTGCTAGGGCAGGAATCGATGGAACCCTAGCCGGCAGTGCCAAGCATATGTGGCCCAACATGGTTCTCACGGCGGTGGACTCCTTCTGTGCTGGTCTGGGCATGGGGGAGTGGACCCTTTTGGGTTTCCTCTTCTTGTGGGGCACCACGGACTGTGAATGGTGCCACCCACTTGCCCTATGCAGAGAAGTTTGCCAGTACTGAGGGGTCTCTGGCAGAGTCCTTCCTCACTGCTGACTCATGCCGCGACAGTGCTGGAGCACTGGGAACCGATGTTGAGGTGCTCGGCGTTGGCTTGGCTGACCTCGGGTTCCAGTGGGGAATGGAGGGCAGCTTCCACCAGAACGATCTTGAGGCGCTGGTCCCTCTTCTTCTGAGTCCTAGGGCGAAATCCCCTGCAGATTTTACAGTGTTCCTTTTGGTGGGCTTCCCCCAAACACTTCAAGCAGGAAGTGTGAGGGTCACTCCTGGGCACAGACTTGCCCTACGCCGTGCAGGGTTTAAACCCCGGGAATTGAGGCATGTCCCGATAATCGGGGAGAAGATAGGGAAGAGGGAGTATCCCCAGATGAACTTCTACAGAGAGCTAACAAACTAACTAACTAATAACTACTAGGACTATATGAAACTAACTATTTACAGGAAAAAACTGCTTAGAGACAGAAAAGGCTTGCCGAAGCAAGAGATAAGTGTTCTGGCTAACCGTCACAGGTAGTATGAAGGAAATGAAGTGGTGGCGGGTCAGCAGGACCCTGGATTCAGCAAAATGGAGGTGCAACTCCAAGGGGCGCCTGGATTGACCCAACAGGTACTGCAAAAATCTTTCCACTGCTGTGCACATGGCACGCACACGCCTAATTAGAATTGACATGAGCACTTACTCGAAGAAGGAAGGTATTATTTTAGCACAGGGGTTCTCAAACTGGGGGTTGGGACACCTTAGAGGGTCACAAGGTTATTACTTGGGGGGTCATAAGCTGTCAGCCTCCACCCCAAACCCTGCTTTTCCTCCAGCATTTATAATGGTGTTAATATGTTATTAATTTATAAGGGGGGGGGTCGCACTCAGAGGCTTGCTATGTGAAAGGGATCACCAGTACAAAAGTTTGAGAACCCACTGCTTTAGCAAGAGGAACTACTTACAAACCAATTATTATTTTTAACAACATGGTATAGAATGTACTAACAAGAAAGGGGAGGGGGGGGGAGAATATGTGAAAGGTGATTGAATCAAATATTTTGGACCAAACTGTAATTGGTCCTGACAACGCCACTCAGGGAAATGACGGCCAAAAGTGCCCCTTCACAGCTATCTAGTCTGCTTAGTTTGTGTATGTGTAAGACTGGGTGGAAGAGGAGTGAGCTGCTCCTACTCAAGTGGATGGAAAGTGAATAGACAGAAGTGGGGAGCAGGCAGAAGCTTTCCCCATGCAATGTGTTAGCCAGCACAGGAATATGATGTGCCCCATAAAATGTTATAGAAATTACTCCACCGCCTTAGGAAGCAAAGAATGAGTACAGGGAAGAAATATTACTCTCTGGGATAAATCCTCATTGACTTCAATGGAGCTATGACAATTTATACCAGGCTGAAGACCTGCCCCAAGTCACAATTTCTTCCCTGAGCTGCACTGGGGGTACTGTCCTTACACAGGGCAAGACAAAAGTCTAAATCTAACCCATTATTTATTTACATCTTATCGAATCTACAAGCATAAGCACAAATTTTACTCTCTTAAATACATGATTCAGCACAGATATTAGTAACAGGTTTTTTTCCTACTTGAAAAAACTGTTGTAGGCTTTATCCTTACCAAAAATATTACAAATATTCACACATGTTTAGGGTGTGTTTTACTAAAAGCAAACCACCACCATGTATCTACATATGAATGCATTGCTGTATCTGGATGTCTTATTATTAATCTATTAATGCTTTGCAAGTTAGTATCTCCAAGAACATTTTTTTTCTTTTGCAGAGGTAAAGAAGGGGTTCTTGATATGTATCTCCAAGTAGACAAAATTAGCTGCTCTCTGAAAAGGGGACAGAATTAAGTTGATCAGAAAAGACATGTTAAATTATTTGAATCTCAAATTATTGCCTCTCTCCTATCACTCTTCCTCCCATGTTTCTTCTCTCACTGGGTCAGAATTACAGTATTGCTATTTAAATTGAAGGAAAAAAAATCACAGAGTTGAGAAATGAAAGATGCAAAGCATGCACCTTTAAAGAACATGCGTAATAGGTCATGCTGCTGAAGCAGTCTGAATTGAATATTCCTCTGACCCTCCCTGTAGTCATACCAGTGTCATTGACACTATTCTGCGCTGGAGTACTGGTAGTTAGCAAATGTTTTCACAGCCAAAATCCAGTCATGAGCTAGCCTGCAATGGTGGTACAACATGATTCACCACACTCTGCATTCATCAGTTATATCAATTATACAACCTATTCTCTATTTCACAAGGTCTACTTCATTATCACACCACTATATCCCAGACTATAGCATGGGACTGTGCTATACCAACAGAGAAGTCTGTCAACAGAGAGCTATGAACAGATGCAGCTAACAGGAAAGTTAGCTGGCATAGCTGTGAACTCTGTTCTTGGAGGTAGCAGGACTTAGTGAGTGATGGGTTTGGTTCATCTGTGGGTTTTTGACGGTTTGCTTGCTCTCTGTATATGGGCTGCATAGCTAAGCTATGGGCCCGAGTAAACACTGAAACAGGTTTGTTTGTGGGTACCTTGATAAAGGTCACTGTAGCTCTGCCCCTTGGAGCTTTGATCAGTCCCACTGTTTGAAGTCTCTGAATGGTTAATCGCCCCCCTTGTGGTGAGAGACATAGCTGAGCTATGCTAAGCAGGAAGACTTGGTATAAAAGGTCACTTGCTAGGCAAATTTAAGGGTTGTGAACAGAAGCAGCTAACAGGAGAGCTTAGGGAGGTGTTTGGAGAGGGAATGAGAAAGAGTTGAACCTAGAAGGGTAGCCTATGTGCAATTTCAAGATAGACAGTGATGGAACATTTCAAGATAGACAGTGATGGAACATTGGTGGTGATCTACAACAGATGTGCCATGTTTCCTTTCTGACCTGAAGGTGGAAGCAACTTCCTGTGCATGAAATGCAAGGTCGTGGCTATGCTGGAAGAAAAAATCTTGGATTGGAGAGGCATGTAGAGATGCTATGGAGAACCAGAAAAGGTGAGGAGTTCCTAGATGGCCAGATTTGGGAAACATCAGTACCCTGGATTCAAGGAAGAAAGGAGCTGGCCACCAAGGAATCAGACTGAAAGAAAGTCAGAGAGGAGGTTTGGCACTTTGTAATCACTAGTGACAAGGGTCACAGCAGCATTCTGCACAGCTGGAGAGAGACATAGATGGGCAGGCTGCAGCCATCAGAGAGAATAGGATAAGGAGGAATTCTACATAGGTAGAAGTTTCCAATTGATACCAGGTCCTTAAAAATGGAAGCTGTGGAAGATCTCTCTCAAGATCCAGCTAGTCTATGGGAGCAAAGAGATATATGGGACACACCACTGGATGGCAGCTTGGCCCAACCTGTAAGAAAATTAAGCTTGTCCACAGAAAATCTCCAACCATCCAAGAAAGACAGATGATTCAATACTCAGAAGAATCAAAAGAACATTCTGAAAGGGACAGGTGGGCAAGAAGATGACCTAAATCATGAGAAGTCATTTTAAGATGGGATAGGCTTCTAAAGTTTATAGGCAAAGATCCACTGGTGCTGGTCCATATCGGCAACAACAACGCTTCACCGGGTATCTCACATATAGATAGTTTCAAGGAGCTCAGCCGTGTGCCGAAGAAGAATGTCCAAGTGATCTTCTCAGAAATCCTTCCTGTCCCAAGAACAAAGAAAGAGAAGATTCTGGAAGTAAACTGCTGGGTAGGTAAGCAATGTAGGGTGAAGGGTTTTAGTTTTGCAGAACATTGGCCCATCTTCTATTGGGGTGGGGACTGTAAAGTTTGGATGGTCTCAACTTCAAGAGAAAGAGAGCTAATCTCCTCAGGGACAGGCTGGTTAGAGTAGTCAGGAAGTTATTAAACTAATGATTAAAGGGAGTAGATAAAAAGAGGGAAGATATGAGCACTGATTTACCACAAAATTGAAATGTTGAGAACGAAATTAATCAAGGAACCAAAGGACATGAAGACACAGCAATGCCAAGGGGTAACAAATAAAATAATTTGGAATTGTTCATTATGAGGATAAATTAAATGTAGTTGGTAGTGCTGAAACCTGGTAGGATGATTCCCATCACTGGAATGTTAAAATCAATGGTTATAATCTATTTGAAAAGGATCGAGTGGGCAAAAGGGGAGGGGAAGTGGCAGTCTAGATCAAAAATGGCATTCCCTGTTTCTGAGTCACTGAAAATTAATATGGAAGTTGTACTGAATGCTTATGGATCATTGTCTTAAACTGATAAAGCACAAGATGGCATATTCACTGGTGTCTGCTATGGACTACAAAAATCACAGTAGGAAAGAGGGACACTGGTTCTTTAAGCACGCATCTATAATATGTAGGGGGGAAAAAGCTTTGCAATCATGCGGGACTTCAGTTTCAGTTTGAGTGACATATGCTGAAAGTCTGATGCTGTTCTGCAAGTACTGAATTTCTAAATATTATAGCTGACAATTTCTGAACTCAAGAAGAGTTGCATTCAAAACAGAGGAATTCTATATTAGACATCTTTATCTTTACTGATAAAGAAAATTTGGTCACACAAAAATTAAGAGTAGCTTAGGTACAAGTAACCATGACCTGATAACATTTATAATGTGCAAACAGAACAAAGTCCAAGCCAGTTTCACAAAACTGAAAACAATAATGAGCCAAATTGGCTTGGAGGAAGAATTTAATCAGAAAAATGTGAATGATCATTGGAAACGATTTAAGAATGCTTTACTAGATGCCCCAAAAGCCACAATTGAGGAAGAAGGCTGTACTGGTTCAAATAACCATCTGATTTAGAAAGGATGTAAAGGCAGCTGTAAAAAATAAAATAAATGTATATATAACAAATGGAAGAAAGGGGAAGCTGCTATTAATGAATATAAATCAGAAGGTAGGAATTGTAGAAAACTGATAAGAGAAGCAAACCTATGGCGAGTGGAGTTAAGGAAAATAAGTTTTTAAAGTATGTTAGGAACAACAACAAAAAATCATTGAATAGCATCGGTCCATCACTAGATGGAAAAGGTAGAATTATCAATAATAATGAATAAAAGGCAGAAGTGTTCAATAAATATTTCTGTTCTGTATTTGGGGAAAACACAAATAATGTATTCATGCCATATGATGATGATGAAATACTTTACACTCCAGCAGTAATTAAGGATGATGTCCAACTCAAACTATTAAAGTCAAACACTAATAAATCAGCAGGTCCAGATAATTTGCGACCAAGAGTTTTAAAAGAGCTGGCAGTGGCTGAGGATGTTACCGCTAATGTTGATGTTTCAGTACATCTTAGAACACTAGAGAAGTTCCAGGAAACTGGAAAAAAGCTAAGGCTGTGACAATATTTAAAACAATTACCAAGATAATTATAGGCCAGTCAATCTGACATTGAACCTAGGAAAGGAAATGGAGTGGCTGATATGGGACTTGATTATTAAAGAATTAAAGGAGGATAATATAATTCATGCCAATCAACATGTGTTATGGAAAATAGATCCTGTCAAACTAACTTGATATAATTTTTTATGAGATTATAAATTTGGTTGATAAAGGGAATAGTGTTGATGTAATATACTTAGACTTCTGTAAGCTGTGATGCTCTGAGTACATTTCTCAAACCTGAAGAAGAGCTCTATATAAGCTCAAAAGCTTGTCTTTCTCAGCAACACAAGCTCATCCAATAAAAGATATTACCTCAACCACCTTGTCTCTCCAATATCCTGGGAGCAATATGGCTACAACTCTGCATTAGACTTCTGCAAGGCAGTTGACTTGGTATTGCACAACATTTTGATTAAAAACTAGAATGATATAAAATTAACAAGTCACACATTAAATGGATTAAAAATTGCCAACTGATAGGTCTCAAAATGTAATTGTAAATAGGGAATCATCGTGGAGTGGGTGGGTTTCTAATGAGGTCGTGTATGGATTGGTTCTTGGTCCTACACTATTTAACATTTTTATCAATTAAAACAATGTTTACAATGAAGAAAACATAAAATTATCACTGACAAAGTTTGCAGAAAAATTGGGGGAGTGGTAAATAATGAAGAGGACAGGTCACTGATACAGAGTGACTTTTATCACTTGATAAGATGGGCTCAAGCAAACAATATGCATTTTAATACAGCTAAATGTATATGTCAACATGTAGGAACAAAGAATGCAGGCCATACTTACAGGATGGGGGATTCTAGTCTGGGAAGCAATGACTCTGACAAACATTTGGGGATTATGATGTATAATCAGCTGAACATGAGCTCCCAGCTAATGAGATCTTTAGATTCATAAAGAGGGGGAATCTCAAATAAGAGGAGAGAGTATCAGGGGGTAGCCATGTTAGTCTGTATCTACAAAAACAACTAGGAGTCTGGTAGCACCTTAAAGACTAACAGATTTATTTGGGCATAAGCTTTCGTGGGTAAAAACCTCACTTCTTCAGATGGATAGAGTGAAAGTTACAGATGCAGGCATTATATACTGACACATGGAGAGCAGGCAGTTACTTCGCACTGCTCCCTGCTCTCCATGTGTCAGTATATAATGCCTTCATCTGTAACTTTCACTCTATGCATCTGAAGAAGTGAGGTTTTTACCCACGAAAGCTTATGCCCAAATAAATCTGTTAGTCTTTTAAGGTGCCACCAGATCCTTGTTGGTTTTTTTTTTTTTTTTTTTTTTTTTAGGAGTAGAGAGGTTATTTTATCTCTATATTTGACATTGGTGAAACAGCTACTGGAATACTGTGTTGCGTTCTGATGTCCACAGCTCAAGATACATTGAAGAGGGTTCAGAGAGAAATGCCATGAAAATTATTAAAGAATTGGAAAAGATGCCTTAGAGTGATAGATTCAAGGAGCTTAATCTATTTAGTTTAACTATGAGAAATTAAGGGGTGACCTGATCACAGTCTGTAAGTACATACAAGGGGAAGAAATATTTGATAATGGGCTCTTCAATCTAGCAGAGAAGGGTCTGGCTAGAAATTGAAGCTAGACAAATTCAGACTGGAAATAAGGTGTAAATTTGAGAGAGAGTAATTAATCACTGACACAATATATCAAATGTAGTGCTAATGTAGTGCCCATCTTTAAAAAAGGGAAGAAGGAGGATCCAGGGAACTACAGGCCAGTCAGCTTCACGTCAGTCCCTGGAAAAATCCTGGAGCAGGTCCTCAAGTAATCAATTCTGAAGTACTTAGAGGAGAGGAAAGTGATCAGGAACAGTCAGCATGGATTCACCAAGGGTAAGTCGTGCCTAACTAACCTAATTGCCTTCTATGATGAGATAACTGGCTCTGTGGATGAGGGGAAAGCAGTGGATGTGTTATTCCTTGACTTTAGCAAAGCTTTTGATACGATCTCCCACAGTATTCTTGCCGCCAAGTTAAAGAAGTATGGGCTGGATGAATGGACTGTAAGGTGGATAGAAAGCTGGCTAGATCGTCGGGCTCAAGGGGTGTGATCAATGGCTCCATGTCTAGTTGGCAGCCGGTTTCAAGCGGAGTGCCCCAAGGGTCGGTCCTGGGGCCGGTTTTGTTTAATATCTTTATTAATGATCTGGAGGATGGTGTGGACTGCACTCTCAGGAAGTTTGCAGATGACACTAAACTAGGAGGCGTGGTAGATACACTAGAGGGTAGGGATCGGATACAGAGGGACCTAGACAAATTAGAGGATTGGGCCAAAAAAAACCTGATGAGGTTCAGCAAGGACAAGTGCAGAGTCCTGCACTTAGGACAGAAGAATCCCATGCACTGCTACAGACTAGGGACCGAATGGCTAGGTAGCAGTTCTGCAGAAAAGGACCTAGGTGTCACAGTGGACGAGAAGCTGGAAATGAGTCAACAGTGTGCTCTTGTTGCCAAGAAGGCTAACGGCATTTTGGGCTGTATAAGTAGGGGCATTGCCAGCAGATCGAGGAACGTGATCGTTCCCCTTTATTCGACATTGGTGAGGCCTCATCTGGAATACTGTGTCCAGTTTTGGGCCCCACACTACAAGAAGGATGTGGAAAAATTGGAAAGAGTCCAGCGGAGGGCAACAAAAATGATTAGGGATCTGGAGCACATGACTTATGAGGTGAGGCTGAGGGAACTGGGATTGTTTAGTCTCCAGAAGAGAAGAATGAGGGGGGATTTGATAGCAGCCTTCAACTACCTGAAGGGGGGTTCCAAAGAGGATGGAGCTCGGCTGTTCTCAGTGGTGGCAGATGACAGAACAAGGAGCAATGGTCTCAAGTTGCAGTGGGGGAGGTCCAGGTTGGATATTAGGAAACACTATTTCACTAGGAGGGTGGTGAAGCACAGGAATGCGTTACCTAGGGAGGTGATGGAGTCTCCTTCCTTGGAGGTTTTTAAGGCCCGGCTTGACAAAGCCCTGGCTGGGATGATTTAGTTGGGAATTAGTCCTGCTTTGAGCAGGGGGCTGGACTAGATGACCTCTTGAGGTCCCTTCCAACCCTGATATTCTATGATTCTATGAAAGGTTGTAGTGGATTCTCCATCACTGGCAATTTTAAAATTAGGACTGGATGCTTTTCTAAAAAATGTGCTCTAGTAATTATGTTGGGGAAGTTCTGTTGCCTATGTTATGCAGGAGGTCATACTAGATTATCATAATAGTGACTTCTGGCTTTGGAATCTACAACTCAATAAGTTTGTTTAAAGATTACTACAATCTCATTTATGAGAAAATGTACAATCTAATATTGTACAGAAACCTGTTCTGTTCAGTAGACGTCTTTCCCAAAAGATTCCCATTTCACTCCCAGAAGACAGTAGTAAGTCTATAAACCTATGTTCTATAATATAAGAAATTTGGTCAGGGAATATGGCTGAGATTAAAGCAATTCCTTGCAGATGATATGATCACATGAACGGAAAAAAAAGCAAATAATGCACCCTTACAGGGCACTTAGAAACATCCTTTTCTAATATCCACCTAAGAGCTGATATTGCTGAACGTTTCTGTGTCGCCCCGTTCACTTGTGTACAATCACCTCATGAAGATGAATGTATGAATAGACAACTCTACAATTGACAACATTATAACAGTTTTACTTGAAAAAAAAATGCCAACAGATTTCCACTCTACTAATATTAGCTATTAATTAGTATAGCAGGCGGTGAAACAGAGCAGCATATAAATTAACTTCATATTCCAATCTTTTCAAGGCTTTCTAATAAATGTTTCAGTAAACATTTTCAAAATTACTAAAAGTTTAAGCTCTGAACACTTTGACCAACATAATACCTTTTTTCCTTCCAAAAATTACCCTATGAAAAGGTTCAGACAATTGTCTTTATTGTTTTAATGCCACCCTCAAATTATTTCACATCCTAGGCCACTCTGAACATTCTAACAACATTTCTATTGGCATTACCCTTACATGAACTACATTCTAGCCTCCTGCTGTTACTGAGAAATGCATTAAAGTAAGTCACATGATTTCACTCTTGTCAACAAATGATGGCTCAATTAGGCAGATAAGAATCTACAGCCCTCAGCAGAGTATCTCTTCAGCCCATTCTGAGCAGCTGAAAGAAGTACTTAGGGACTGCACTAGTTCTGAAGAATGAATGCTTGCTATCCTTTATCAACCCCCATTGAAAACTACTTTTTTCCCTCAAAAGAAAATTGGACCTATAGTATAGCTGAATATTTCCAATCCAGTGCAGTTTATAAATCTATTTCTACAATGGGTCATTGATCTAAATTGAATTAATGTTTAAAATCAATGAAATGATGAAGTATTCCAGTTACTGAACACTGCTTTACTAGTTCTCTACAGTAAGATACAGAATCCTCAGCTTGAAGTAATATATATAAAACCAAAGAAAACTACATTAAGGTTTAGACCCCAACCCAGAAAATGCACTAAATTAATACCTAAGGATGAAACTAATTCTTACCTTACCCTACTGGGATTACATACTACAGGAACTACTAGCACAAAGAGCGCCAAAATTAATGGTATTAAGCATAGCCATGAATGCTGCTTGCTTTTTGTGTGCCCCCAATGGAAGACACTGCTCAAACTCCCACTACACTGGCCCAGTTTAACACACCATCTTCCAAGCCCACACAGTCAGTGTGTCTTTATTTTGCTAAGTTGCCCATCAGTACTAATACTGATTTACAGAGAAATCTCTTCAGAATACAGTACTCGCTCACCCAAGGCTACATCCATTTTTTCACCATCATCACACTTTGCATAGGTTCAGAGAGCAAAAGAGTGGGTATCCAATCTATCCCATTTTCCACTTGACTGCCTTTTTTCTTCTATATGCCTCACTCTTTATGCCCTTCACCAGAGGCGAATTAGGGATTTGTGGGGCCCTTGGCCAGAGCAAGTGGGGACCCTTCCCACCTCTTCTGCCTGCAGTCCCTCTCAACCCTCCCACCCCGTCGCTCCTGTCAGGGAAATGGGGTCGGGGCGCAAGGGCTTCCCCCATCCGCCTGGTGCTCCTGCTGGGGAGCGGGGTTCGGGCGCGGGAGCTTTTAAAATGCGACTTTAATTAATGGAGATATCCTATCTCCTAGAACTGGAAGGGACCTTGAAAAGTCATCGAGTCCAGCCCCTTGCCTTCACTAGCAGGACCAAGTACTGATTTTGCCCCAGCTCCCTAAGTGGCCCCCTCAAGGATTGAACTCACAACCCTGGGTTTAAGCAGGCCAATGCTCAAACCACTGAGCTATCCCTCCCCCTCCTTGGCAGGAATGCTGGGCAGGCAGAGCAGGGCAAGCCCCCAATGACCCTGCTATCCAGCAGGAGCACTGGGCAGGTGGGTGGAGTGGGTCAGGGAACAGGGGTGCCCATTTTTCCAGGGGTCCCCATTGGCCGAGGCCCCTGCGCACAGGCCCTGTTGGCTGCCTGGCTAATCCGCCATTTCCTTGCAATCCTTGATAACTCATACCTCTTGCCTCTGCCCTCCACAAACACTCACTTCCATGATGTTCCACCTGACCATGCTGTACACTACATAATCTTAGAAAGACATACCTAGAATAAGGAGCCACATTACATGCTGGATAGCATCAGCTACTGCTACCCCCTTTCCATATCTCAAATGGGGAGGTATTACTACACTGCACCAGGCGATTCCTCTGCTTGACCACGGAACTAATTGCAAAGAATAGCAACATTTGCATTCACAACATATCACACATATTATCCATGTTATAAAACACAGTAACACTTACAATGTATACAGCCATTTTCATCAACAGATCTCTAAGTGTGTAGGCTCTTTCATCATTTCAGATACAGAAACAGAGGCATAGATGTATAACAATACCTAGGGACAAGAGGATGAATGACGGCTAGAGTGTCAGGATGAAGTCCAAGGCCTGGTCTATGCATAAAAAATCTGCAGGCATACCAATACCAACAAGAGTTCTTTAGTTGGTATAAGCTGCATCTCAATTAAGAGGGTTTGCGTATATGGCTATACTAGCAGCATTTAATGATAAACAAAGAATGCGGTTTTTAGAATTACAGAGATTTCCATGGCTTTGTGTGTAATTGAGATTAACTCTTGTAGAAGAAACACAGAATCAAGAACTTGGATCAATTGTAATTAATTAAATATTGAGAATTTATTTTATTTTTTTCTAATTAAAAAATTATCCCAAACTGAGGGGATAATGTCAATGTCAAATTTGAAACTTTACAATAGTTTCAAAATCTTTCTGGAATGAATTTTTTTTAATCCTGTGTATTAGGAAAATACTGACATCCTCAAATATCGCAATAGCAATGCCACTCACAGCAGTAAACTTCTTCTAAATTTGCCTGTGCTTTGTTTTTGAGATCTCGTCATAAGAAATGTGACATGGTAAGAGACTAAAATCTTACATCCTTATAAGGATAGCATCTAATAAGACTAATGAGCAAGAGGATAGCAATAAAAATCTCCTTCAGATTGACTCCCTCCACCCCCTTGAATATGGAGGCTTCTCTTTTTAATTTACATTTAAATAGTGTGTTAAGTCTGCCCAGACTTTACATACAATTTGAGACTCAACGTCCCTAAAGGCAGAGTCATCTGGGAGAGCAGGATAAGTACACTTGCAGGCCTCTGCTGCAAAATCTGCAGATCAATGTGGATTTATATGCTCTAAAGTTTCCTCCCCCTGGTGGTAATGTTCAGGCTGATGAATATCTATTTTCACTCACTCCCTGTCTTGCACAAAGGCTGATTCAGGTTTTGCTGTTGAAGCAGCTCATTACCAGTAGACTGGTTTAGTATTCTAGCAGATTTACAAATTCTGCTAATGAAATAAAAGCATGCCATTTTCCCTCCTCCCATTTTTTTTCCCCTAAAAAGCAATATATTTTTAAAAGGGAAATGCAATTACAACCATTATGTCAATGAAAATTACACGCTGGGTTTATCTCTGTAGGTATCTGTCAACTGCAAAACGTACACAACGTCTTCAGAGTAATAATGATGTTTTATCATTTTAATTACAAACACTTTGAAAAAAATCCCTAAAGTGTACCAATTGGGGTGGTCTAAATTAACAGTAGCTTGATAGCCCAAGGGTAGCAAAAATAGATTGAGCTACCAAATTTCATAGTAGTTATAGCAGCTGTCTTCTTGCCTCAGGGAACCTGGGTATTTAACAAAGCAGACAGCCTGGCAATGGCATCTGATTAGCAATGTGCGTATTGTTGGCTAGAATACTTGCAGCTCTATTGTTTCAGATTAGGAATTTGGAGAGTTGTGACATCATATAGCTCTTATAGTTCAGCTTCTGTATGTTGACTTACAGGTACTGTAAGTGTATCATGATAATTTCTCAGTTACAACTAGTTGTATTAGATGGGAACAGCTCTTTCTGTAGAATTGAAAATGATCAATGAAACAAGACAGGATTTAAATGTCAGATTCATTTTCCTATGAGAATAAAATTTTCTTTCTAAAAAAAAGATCTGTTTACATTAAGTGCAAATTTGGGAGGGAGACTATCTCCAGGAAGAATGACCCAAATGAAGCCATCAAACTGTTAATTTTTTTTAAACAATTTAATAAAATAAATCTGAATAATGGTAAAAACTCTGTTAGTTAACACACCTTATCTAAAAGTCCTCATCTTGGGGAACAACCTTAATGCAAACAGCAATATTACTTTGAGGTCACTGTCTGAACTTCATACTTCCAAAGAGAACCCCCATATGGCTCTTTCCCTCCCTCACCTCATGCTTTAAGTACAGATCACAAATTATTGGTGCTTGTTGGCAGAGTTCAATCATTGAACTCACAGCAAATAGTCTACTTCAACTAGAAGTACATTCTTTTACTCTATCAAATCCATCTGAGGTAATAAGACTTGATGTTTTATTCAACAGAACTGAGGAAAATTGTTGCACAATAGGTTAATTCAAAATGGCAGCATAGAAAATGCATCTGTCAGTGGGGATCAAATTACAGGGCAAGCTCCTCTCAATGCTTAGAAAAACAAGTCTGCAGTTCTACAGATTATGTTCATGTGTGTGTTTAAAGGGGTGGGAAAGGAGCTAAATATCTGAGCTAACCTCCAATTAAAGTCAATCATAAAAACAGCCAATTTAATGAGTGCGGATTTCTTTGGGTAATTATAACACCAACCACTTTTTTCTCTTTTAAATCTGTAATTCTGCCTTCTTGTTATTGCTTGCTTTGTCATTAATCGCCTCAGGAACTTGATTTCCTAGCAACAGACTCTGCCACCAAACATTTGGCTCCTGTTCAACATTTTCTTTGTGAAAAATGGCACTGCTGTTGCTGTCTGGCTGTTGCAGCTAGACTGGCTGTGTAAGTGCTCTAATAATGCATTCTTAAAAATCACATGATAAGAGGAGCAATGACCGAGCTTCTAATTACTGTGCTGACTGTGCTGAAGAAGTTTATCTGCAATTTAAAGGCTACTGGGATGCAGGGAGTGTGGGGGAAGAGTGTGCATATTCCACATATAAACAAATATCATTGGTAACTTAAAGGTGAATATTTACAAATAAACATTTTTATTCTCTTTGTTACGGGGGCTCCTGTTAATTTGCTATTTGGGAAAAGGGTGGGTATCATTTCTGAAATACTGCTTGATGGATTTTTTTTTTCTCCACAAGATAAGAAGCAATAATCTTCACATACTGGACCACTGTGGATCGCAATTTGCAAAAATCCCCAAAAAGCAAACAGAACCTAACCCAGCTTTTTTCCAGTTAAATTACTTGAGAAGACAGTGACAAAGACATCTTTGTATAAAATCACATTCTGAGATGGCAGGGTGAGACTTCATTGTGTATCTTCACAATATGCAGTATGTATCATGGCATTACTTAATACATTGTGCTGAAAATTTACAAGCCCTTTGGTTCACATTTTGATCAAGTTTTCCTTTCTTTAAAGGGAGGGAAAAATTGTTTTTATTTCTCAATTGTTTATGAGACAGGAAATATTTGGGTACTGTGCTGCACACCTGTGAATGATGTATGGATTTTCCTTTCTATACAGCTATAGGACCTGCTCGTGGTAGATGGCACCCTGTTTCTTCCATAATTCCCAAAGTACAATCCTACAAAATGGTGGTTTTGGAAGTGACAAGATACAACGGGCCAGTGATGTAACATTATAATCGTCCACTGCTAGCTGTGGCCTCCTCTTTGAGATCAGACTAGAAGATAAGAATGGCTCCTTTCCAGCCTTCAAATCTATGAATTATTCCCAGAAATGCCATTTGGCAGCTGCAGATGTTTACGAAATGTTGTTGGAACATTATGGTTAAGAATATCAGTGGAGGCATGAATATTGTGCAGCTATCCACAGCTACAAATACTTAGTGGATATTTTGATTTCTGCCAGTCTCTGTGAGTGCCACTAGTTTCCCATGCATAGGGAAGCACCAGCACATCTCAAAATACCGATCACAATCCATCTTAAATGTATCATAATCATATCATTAAATTATAATAAAAATGGCTTAATTTAACATACCTTTGAAAGGAGGAGACAGCACAAAAGAAATTTCATTTATACTTATATTGTTATAACAATCAGAATTTTTTCTCTAAGGCAGAATAACCAAAAACCATGTAAAAAGAACAAAATGCTGAGAAATAGTATTTAAGCTGTGCTATACATTGCTGACATCAAGCTAAAGTTTTGACAAACTCATGTTGAAACCAGATAATTCCACCATCAAGCCCATATACTACCTCAGTATTTCTCGGCTTAGATAAGTAGCCATTGTAGGAAAATAAATATAAAAATAACATTTTATATGTAAATAAATATACCCTGGACTTTGGAGATTTAAGAACTATTCCTCCAACAGGCAGGCATATTATACTGTATTGATTATCACCGACTGCAAATACATGAGATTCTGTCCTTCATACAGAATCTATAAAACAAAATATGTAATCTTGACAAGTGGTCACCATTAAAATTATACACTTGCTATTAGTTTATAAATATATAGAGGTACTGAAGTATTAAACTGTAATTTATTTAATTTAATGGGTATATTTTAACAGTATTACATATCATACACTCAAATAAAAATGGTTAAAACTCAAAAGCTACCTTTTTATTCAGTGTAGCATAAAATATATTTTGCTAAATTCTTTTTTAAGTGCATGCATATAATCTAAACAGATTTAGAAGATGTTATCCTTAAATACAATGTCACTGAAGGCCATCATCATAGGCTGCCAATAGTAGTGAATGGGAACCTGTTTCTCCAGTTTGTTTGCAGAGGAAAGAGTTAATACCTTTTGAACTGTTCTAAGAACCCCAATCCATTTCAGTTAAATAATCTGTGTCATCCAGATTCTTCGTATCAAAATACTGAAATAGTGTGTGTAAGCAACAGAGTTTATTGAAAATTTTATTTCAAACATTTTTATTTTTAATAAATAGAAAATGCCCTTTTTACCAAACCAATTGTGTTTGCCAAATTTCATTTTGGCTGAAATGTTTGTTTATTTTTTATGAAAATTTTCAAAATGAAAAATTCGGAATGTTTTCAACAAATTTTGTTTTCATTGGAGAGGGAAAAGGTAAAGTAACTTTGTGCACCCCACCCTACTCCTGTCACCCACACCCCTTCACAATCAAACAAGGAGGGAAAAGTAAAAATATTTAACGTTAGGGAGAAAAAAAATCCCTCATTTTTTTTTTACTTCAGCCTTTTACAAATGGGGGGAAAGGAAGATAAGATGTGCAAGTGTTTTCCCACATATAAAACAAAATTTTTGTTGAAAAAACAAGAAATTCACAGAAAATTTCTAACTTTTTTTTTCAAAAATACTTACTTTTTCCGAACAGCTGCAGTAATCAGTGTACAATGTTAGCACATTTCCAAGGAGTATGGGGTGCCATATGGTGGCATATCATCCTTCAAACAAGACAGTTGGGATCACTGAATATCTTTTAGATTCATACGAGTAAGCCTTCAGTGTTGTAAAATTGAATGATTTACCATCACATGAAAATATATAGGAAAGTTTAGACTCTCATGGATAATGGTGAACTAGCATCTTATGAACAAACAGGTAGAGTGAAGTATGACACTGAGGTCTAGGCACCATCACCTCACATGAAAGCAGGATGTTACCTTGCAATTCTGAAGTGAACAAACCAAAAATTCATTTGAGCACAATTACAAGAATAGAAAAGTCTCACTGCTCTAGGTCTCCTTTCTTACTAATTCATAGGTACTGAGAAACATGAAAGTTTCAAGCGCTGCCAGTGCAAAGAACTGAGCATCAGAGGCATTAAACAGGCACCCATGCTAAAGGAGAAGCAAATATTGGTCCTGCTGTTACTTCGTGCATACAGTCCTGCAAGAAGCTGAGCCACATGATGACCTATCCTTTAATTGCCAATTGGCTACTCAAAAAGTTCTTGAAGACATTAAAATAGCAAAGATTTTAAAGAGACATCACTGAAATATATTAATGTGTTAACTACTTATGTTAAACAATCTGTTCCATCTTGTATGCAGCTGTGACACTCTGAGTAAACGTCTTAGAACTGAAGAGCTCTAAGCTCGAAAGCTTATCTCTCTCACCAACAAAAGTTGGTCCAATAAAAGATACCCAGCTTGTCTCTCTCTCCTAAGCACAAATTTAAAAGGTTTTTTTGTTTTTGTTTACAAGCCTTAACTTTAAAAAGTAATTCAAAGACATTCCCTCACCGACAATCTATTATTTTCCCTTTTATGGAAAGAGGCATTTGGATATTCTACTAATTGAGTGATCTGATTGGTTTAACATTCTTAAAAACTGTGCAATTGTTCAACACTAAAAGCCACCACATTAACATGTGAGTTACTAAATAGAACAGTAATGGTAATCAATCATGTAACTTCAACGTGCTCAGTAAGGGGCAACTGTTTATGAGCAGATGAACAACTAAGGGCAAAGGAAAGAAGAAATTTCTAAGATTACAAAGATATAAGGTATAAATGCATTAACAGCAACAAGTTATGGTACTTCTCCTCCTCAATGCCTCCAACAGGAAACATTAAATTAACATGGGTACAGTATTGAAGAGCAAATTGAGAAAGACTAACTGGGAGAAATAGGGATAGTTACCGTATATACTCGTTTATAAGCCGAATTTTTACTTACACCAGTTGCTGTCTCAGCCCGTAAGGATAAGCAGCCGGTGCGCCGGGACACTTTGTTTACTTAGGTTTACCTCCGTGACTGTGGATGCTCGAGATAAACAAACCATCTCGGCCCACCATCGGCTTATTCTGATGGCCCGGGAGCCAAAGTTTGCTGACCCCAGAATTATAGGGTCGGCTTATGAATGGGTTATAAAAAATTTTTCCATTTTTACTTATCCATCCTGGGGGAGGTCGGCTCATAAATGAACCGGCTTATGATCGAGTATATACGGTAATTGGGACATGAGGAAAAATATGGCAACAGCATACAACACATTGGGAAAAGTTTATATTATTCTGTCTTCATGAGGAAGCAGAATCAATCATCAGAACTGAATTAAAATCCCACCTGGTTAACTGCAACTTGTAATAAAGACAAGCACTTCCTCCTTTCTCAATTTTTTGCCCATTGTCATTGGATAAGCAGAAAATTTGATGTCAATATATAACAGTGTTTACTGAATAACAGAGTTAAATAAAAAGTAAAAATCTGAATAAGACCCTCTTTTTCTGCTCTGTTCACCATCTCTCTTCAATAGGCAGCCCTTTTTTTCCCCAGGAGATATTAATAAAGATTTTATTATATTAAATTCCGAATGTTTGGAATGTTTTTCAAATATAAGTGTCTAAATTAGGAACCTAAATAAGTATCTCTGACTTTCAGAAGTGTGAGCACCTGCAGTTCACAACAGGAATTGCGGATGGTCATCTGACAATCAGACCTCCTAGTTAGATGCCTAAATAATGACAATAACGGTAGTGCATGTATTCAGTGTACCTGAAAAATCAGACCATTCAGGTGCCTAAATATAGACTTAGGTCACTCAAATTTGAAAATTTTAGCCACAATTTGTAAAAGTCATAAAAATCCAATCCCAAAAGAATGTACATATTGATAGAAGAAAACCACTAAGAAACATAAGCCTTATGTAAATAAAATCAGAGTTCAGGATATGGCCCATTAATGGACTACAGAAACAAACAGAGGTTTGATGTTTAGATTTGGCAGAACTCTTCACTTTCTTTTGAAATTAAACAGGAACTTTGAGGAAGAGAATGGGCTGATAAGTGCTCCAGCATGAGCCCTGTCAGTGAACTGTAATTAGCCACCAGAAGTACAGCTGATCCAGAATGAAATGAGGATAAGAATCTGTAGGGTACGGTGCCAATGGAAGAAACTGCTGTGTTGAATTAAGACTGGAGAGTGGAAGGGAGGGATTTGAAGATACTCACCTGTAAAATATTATGAAAAATTGCTAAAATATGCAATTTTTTCAAAGTTAAAAGAATTGATCATTCTTCAGTTTTCTTCTCTCTTTCCTTGACATCTTTTTTAGTTTTCCTAACTTTAGAGAATTGGTTCAACCTGGCCTACATCTTTCTTCAACCTATGGTTTTCAAGGTTCTCTTCTTTGGTAGTTTCTCTCCAATCTGTCTAGATGATCTTTTCACCAGATGAATAAAATGAATTTATTGTGTTCATATACGGTAACATAAATTCCCTCTCAGGGTTCTGCCATAGGTCCATTTTTTGGGGGAGAGGGGTGACCTGTTCCCCCTCTATGAATTGATTAGATTTCAGGGCTGAGTTTCATCTGAATGCTGTTCTATTGAATGCTGCATTTGAAAAGGCATATGTATCTACTGTAGTAAGTATGTGTAGGGGACCACACAATATTTCAGTACTGTCCATCTTATAGGTCCTCTGAACCTATAAGATGGAATTGCTTGATATCCTCAGGGCAAGGTTTTCATGCGTATATACTTCAGTAATAATATATTTGAATGCTTATTGGCTTTATGTCTTTTCTTTGGCCTATCGTAATCCAGTGTATGAACAGATTCTAAAGCTCCAAGGCCTTCTGTTCAATTCAATAGAATTGTATGGCATTTTTTATATTTAAGCTTTTGAGATGCCTCGGCTTTTTTTGGAAGGAAATGGGCATTAAGATAGGATATTCAGGATCTCCTGATTCTGGTGAAAAAACAGTGGAGTGTTTGGGCATAAAAGATAGCATAGTATACCGGTTAAGCTGTCTTTACGGATAACTGAAAAGAGAGAAAGTGTGTTCTGTAAGCAAATGCTGCTATCTCAAAAACCTGGTAGAAACAACGTTATCTGAAAAATAGTCTTAATGGTTAAGAACTTTAAAGAGGTTCCTTCATAAAGTATTACAAAGAGTTTGCAACACTAGACTAAATGTTGAATGGATACTATGTTTAATAAAGTCAAAAGTTTTCTAGAGACCTTCAGAGGTACCTTTTATGGAGGATAAAGAAAGCTCTCAATAAGTCATTCAGTAAGAGTTCTAATATATACAGCTGTTGACCAAACAATGTCAGGTGGGAACTGGACAATTTTAGACTCTCTTTAAAAGGCTATCTAATTTTTTCAGGAAGTAGGGAGGGAATTAATTTTGACACATGAAAAACATTTCCTATTTTCAGAAATTTATTTCTCACGTCAAGAGCAGCAAATTCCAAAAGTACAAACGAAATTTTACTGGCCTATCCAGAAATAATGTGTGTCTCAAAATATTGCATTGTTTGAGTTTACCACGATTTCCCAGTCAGAAATGAATGATCTAGTACAAGTGGTCACAATGAGTCATCGAAGTTTGAGCTCAAATTCTGTGTCTCAGACCCAATGACAGCAGAAGATAGAAGATTTTCAGGAGACAATTAATGGTAGGGATCCAGAAGAAATGCCAAGAGATGAACCTTGTCAAGTACTGGGATGTTGCAACCATCAACAAAAAAGGATGGGGTTATAACTCCATTTTACAGTATAGCATCCAAGTTACTGGCTTGAGTGTGGCAGTACTGCACCTTTGTAGCGGTCATACGCAGTGGAGAACTGGACTGAGGGAAGAATGCAACAAAGAGAGAGGAGAAAATGACGATTGGCCTCTTCTTGTCAGAATATTTCCGGGTCCCACTATCAACCTGGTGTTCCATGAATCTGACCTTCATTTTCAAATATCCAATATAATTTCCCAGCTCTTCACAGTTGTTTATTTTTCCATTGAAATCTATTCATATCTTCAGTTTTATTCTCAGTTTTGCAAGCTTATTCCGTAACTTTTGAGCTTCTTGGTCAATGAGGGTAATGAAGTCTGGATGGCCATCAGACTTCAGAAATTTCTCTTTAATATAAGTCCAAATCTGTATGGTAAATCAGCTCCTCAATGGGTGGTTGAGGTAAGGGCTTTAACACAGAAGATGAGCTTCTAAAACCAAAATGAAGTGTAGAGAAGTGTTGGACTTCTATACAACAAAATCCCTTTTTTCCCCTTATGTGACCTTCCCAACTTTCCCTGAACTATTTTAACTGAGAATAATTATTCCAAATCACACATTAAAAGATTCAGTGATAATTATATACAAGTATAAAATATAGAAAAGATACAGCTTAGTGCAGTATGTCTTTGGCTAACATTTGTCATTCTTCTTCATTTTACAATACTCAACTCCTGCTGCAATTTTTAGCCTTATAGTATTTAGCCCCAAGTCTGGCATTCAGAACAGACTACAGTATAATCATCTGAAATTTAAAACACAGTCCATTTTTAAGAGTATAAATTAAAAATTAGCAGGCTATTGAAGAAATACACATTCTTGAAATATATCTCAAATATGCAGCAGAAGCAATGGGATGTCTTTCGTTTGTATAATCTTCTCAGTGTAAGTATTTGTTTGACAGCTATAAAGGGGCAGCCTTGACCATACACAAGAATCAATAACAACCATGTAAAGCCTACAGCAGTGCACACTAACAGGCTGTAGGAGACATTAACACTAGTTGAAAGAAATAACTATTTTCAATGGACATGTTCCTCCTGGATAATCAATTTTTTACACCTCTTACCAGCTGTTCCCAAATAGCTCAGGTTGCGGAATGACAGCAGCTGTCATGCAGAAAGCATATATTATATGCATATTATGTGTTTTTAATCTATCATAGATGTTTTATACATTTGCTAATTGTCATTGGTCACATCAACAGAGAAAGATGAAAAATTCACCACTTATATTTAGGCAGAATGTTAACTACACAAATACACTAATATGGTTTGATTAGTTCTGAAATTTAAAAAACAAACAAACAAGAAATAATGTTTATTCTGAAAACTAATTGTGAACCTACTATTTTTCACTATTCCCCAAAGCTTGGTACCAGAAGTAAAATTTAGTGACTAAAATCATAGCTTGCCCCCTCTGCCCATATTCATGAGATTTGTCATGATCATTGTTTCTGAAATATTAAGTTATAAGGTGCAATGGTAATTACTATGGAATAAATAGCAATTAAGATGGTTCACGCAAATAAACTCAAACTGTTTGCAGTGAATAATTAGGCTAATATTGTTTATCTACAGAATCTATGCATCCTTCACAACAATTTGCCAGGAAATGTGAAATCACTTTCTTATGTCTTTCCTGTGCTCATTTTAGGAATGCATATAACTAAAGGTACATACAAGGATGTAAACTTCAAGGTAAACAAATCTGATCATGTTACAACAGAAGCAGACATTTTCTTTCTCAACATTCACAAAAGTTATCCTGCATCATATGCAAAATGGACACTGTAGTAGTTCAGTGTTACAGAAATTGAGTGCAGTAACCCACAAACATTTCACAACTTTAAAAAAAGCCAAACTTACTGCTATGTAATAAACTTTGGCCTTTTCCACCAGTTTCCAGTTCTTCTCCAGATCAAGATGTTTTTCCTTATTGTAACAATTGGCAGCAGCAAGGTGAGCTACAAGAGACCTAAAATGACCAAAGAAACAGATATTAGTTAGACACTTTTTCTTAACACTAGTACTGTTCTTCCCATCAGATACAAAGATTCTTTAAAAATACTTATATCTGAGGGTGTGAATGCTACCACAACGTAAAACAATTAAATAGTCCATGTAAAATATAAGTACGTAACATGTATAATTATATACGGAGAGAAAAATCATACAAATGTGAGAAACATTTTTTAAAATCCACATTTACGGAGAAATCTATAAATGTATGTCATATACATATACAATTCCACTATGAAAAGATTTAACACAACCACTCCGAGGTAAAAAGACTTGCCCACGAACACACTATACACATGGGGAGAGTTCTGACCCCTAGTTCCCTGCTCTAAGCACTAGACCCTTCTGCATATTTTAAAATAAAAATTGTTGTAAAGGGGAAAAAAAGCAAAACTTCCTTTCTATGGAAAAGAGAAATAAAAAACAGTGCATGCAGGGTTATTTTTTTCTATCAGAGATTTATGATACTAGGAACCACCTCTACTAATATTAATTAATTTGACATGAAATGACCCAAAACTCCAAAAACTACAGGGCAATAGGAGAAAGAATTGAGGCGAATATATTCTGCCAGATCATCATTCACTGAAGCAGAGGTATAATTTAAAAGGATAAGGAAGCATAAATAACCTTTTCCTCCACCTTTTAGTGGATTTGATTCAACCAAACTCTTGAAAATAGTTCTTGGATAAATAAGCTGAAAAGTCAAATTCACTTCTGTCTGCAGCTGAATAAACTATTAGTAGCACTGTGAGAAAGCAATTGCATGAAGGAAGAATGAAAAAACAGCTCTTAAGAATACATTTAAACGTATTTTTGAATTTTTGTGACAATAAAAGGAGCAAGATTAACTGATCTTGAAAGAGCAATGCTCTATTTATCCGCAGAACAGAGGGCAGGAGTAACACAAGCTTCCTCACATTCCCCTCCCCACTTTGCAAACCATGACCTGGCGGGATCACTTCCGGGGGCAGGGGCGGGGCGGGAGGGAGGGGGCTGAAACTCACTTTCTCAGCCCATTCAATCATTGGTCTATCTGCAGATACTGCCAGTTATTGCTAATTATGATTTGTGTGTGTGTGGATATGTCTACACTGCAATGTAAGCCTGTGTTTGAACCTGGGCTCCAGGCTAACCCCCACTGTGTCTACACTCCAATGGTGCTAACCCGGGGTTCAGACCCAGGGTCCCAGGACCCTGCAGGGCTAAAGGGTCCACGTTCGAGACAAGCTGGGACCAGAGGTGAGCCCTATTGCTTTGCAGCGAAGATGCAGCTCCACTTGACTCAGGTCCCAGGCAAGGTTGCCAACTTTCTATTTGCAGAAAACCGAACACCTTTGCCCTGCCCTCTGCCCCATCTCTTTCCGGAGGTCCCGCCTACTGCTCACTCCATCCACCCTCTGTCGCTCACTCTCCCCCACCCTTGCTCACGTGCTCATTTTAACTGGGCTGGGGCAGAGGGTTGGGGTGCAAGAAGGGGTAAGGGCGCCAGCTGGGGCTTGAGATGACAGGCTTGGGGTACAGGAGGGGGCTCTGAGATGGGGCGGAGGGAAATGGGTTCAGGGCGCAGGAGACGGTTCCAGGCTGGGGCAGAGGGCTCTCACTGGGGATGCAGGCTCTGAGGTGGAGCTGGAGATGAGAAGTTTGGGGTGCAGAAAACCGGATGCCTGGCAACCCTAGTCCCAGGCGTCATACAGAAGTATTCTACAATTCTATGGGAAGAACTTCCTTAGTACTCTCTATCCCAACAATCTACAATCAATTTTATCCCCTTTGCAAACAGCAATCCACATCCCCTTTGCAAAGAGCAGCAGCTCAACTCAGATCAGCGTTAACCAATTCTTTTCTGATCAGCAATCCGCAAGCATACTATCAGAGAGCATTCTGGGTTTCCAAGGGCAAGTGAACCAATCAAGCCTTTTGCAAAGCAAGCTGCTTCTTGATAATGTGCAGGGCAGGCAGTAAAGTTTTCCCAAAGTGTGCCATGGTCCTAGGCCTAGAGAGCCACATATTGGGGTTGTGGGGGGGCACTAGGGACTCTGAGAAAAGGTTACTTTGTTCAGCAGACTCCACTGAAGCTAACTAATGCCACTGAATAAAAATTTAACAGTTTCAGAAAAATATATCAGTTGCTATTCCAGATGAGAACAACAGTCCTGTTTTAAAGCCAATTCATTTCTATAGACAACATTTGTTTCTAATGGGATTACCTTTTATTAGTTTGTCCTCCTAAGAAAGGAAAATGACTCTGCAACAGAGTGTTTTGCTTTACAAACCAAACCAGGGCTAATTCTGCATAGTTGGAATCTGGACTAATTACTATTTTCCCTTTAGGAAATCAATACATTTACAATTCATTTTACTGTTTGCAGGTGCTAAGATTTTTGATCCATTAATTAGTGCTGACATAATTAAGACTGGAAATAGACATAAATACACTTTAAATTGTCTAGAAGGAGAGAAATACTGAAGCTGAAACTTACTGTATATACTCATTCATTAGTCCATTCGTTTATAAGCCAACCCCCCAAGATGGTTAGGTAAAAATAGCAAAAACTGTTTTTAAAGTTTTTAAGGTCAGGCTTGACAAAGCCCTGGCTGGGATGATTTAGTTGGGAATTGGTCCTGCTTTGAGCAGGGGTTTGGATTAGATGACCTCCTGAGGACCCTTCCAACCCTGATATTCTATGATTCTATGATCAAATCTAGACATTCTTCTGCCTACTTATTCATAAAAGCATGAACTAGGTTGAACTGATCTCTATCCTGTACAATTATAGCATAAGATAGATAATTGTGATGCTGGCAGACCAGGTGCCAACTCTTGCCAAGGCTTCAGGCCTCAGCCAAGCACTGACAAATTTGTTGCTAGAAACCAATCTGTTTCACCTGTATGTTAGGATGATTAAGATGGTTATTGAACTTACAACTTGTTTAGTTTTAGACTATATGAAATGCTTGTAAATTGCTGTATGCATTAATATCACTTATAATTTCTTTATCACATGCTATAAGATAATATTTAATTTTTTACTTTATTACTGTAAAAAGGGATTGTCTCTTGCTCATCAAGAAGGCCTATCAAAACTAAATGGGCCTTTGTGAGACATCACATATTTGTTAACTGTCCCTTCACTCCCATGAATAGGCTATGTGCAAAAGAGCTCGTCCCATCAGCTTGAATTCTGGAAGAAGGAAATAAAAGTAGCTGACAATAATATTTTTGATCTCTTTTGCTGTTTGGACTCTCACATGGCTGGAGCTACCAAACACAAGCAGGCATCCCTAGGGTCAAGCTGGGTTAGCTCTAATAGACATTCAGAGCTGACATTACTACAGTTCTGTCACCTTTTAAAACCACTGACTGTAACTCATGTGTGTATATATGTGTGTGCCTACTTTAATCTTGTAATAACTCATTTCTTTTTCCTAGTTAATAAATCTTTAATTAGTTTATTATAGGATTGTCTACAAGCATTATTTTTAGCAAGAGGTCTAAGGTACAAATTGACCTGAGGTAAGTAACTGGTCTCTTGGGACTTGAAGGAACCTGAATCTTTTGTGATCATTGGTATATAGCAATCATCACTAAGTCCAGCTTGCCTGGGTGGCAAGATAGACTGGAATGCCCAGGGGAATAGTCTGTGACTCCATAGGAAGACTGTTATAGTGCTTTAGGCGTTCACAATTGTTACTGGATTGGTGAAATCTAATTATAGACCATACAATGGGTTTGAGGTCTCTGCCCTGCTTCTTGACAGTCTGCCCTGAGGTTGGCACTCATGGTCGTGAGTCACTCCAGAAAGCATGACAGACATCTCAAGTCTTCAGCAACCATCATTAAAAATCAGCACGTGTCAACAACAGTAAAGAGGAAACCTTTTTGTGCAGAGAAAATAAAAAGAAGGAACATGCTCAGAACAAGCTACTGTATCTTCATTCTCTTCTTCAAAACTCTTCGTTTTTATTGGTTGTATTGCAGTAGCACCCAAAATGCTCCAATCATGATGAGAGTCCAATAGCACAATGTTTTGTACAACCAAACCGGAATTTATGGTCCCTGTCATGAGGCACTTACTATTTAATTAAGACAAGATGAGACAAATGAGCGTGTCATGAGTGTGAAACTTCAATGATATGCAGATTAGTTAAAAATAACAAATAAAAATCTCAAATACAAATAAAACATATAGCAGTGGATAGTTCAATGTTATGCTTATTCTAATTATTCAGTCACAATTTCAGGACATCATTCATTGTCTCACTCACCTCTGTTGAGTTACAGTTCTCCTATTAACTTGTGAACATCAGTGACCAAAAAAAAAAAAAAAAAAATCTCACTTTTCATCCTTCCATATAGTGACAGCACTGGACTGATTAACTAATATCTACCCTCTTTAAATACACTAATTACATTAATATTTTTCATCACTCATAGTGATGTGCCAATCAACTTTCATCTACAATTAACGGACAAACTTTGAGATTATCTACTGCCTTCCAAGGTTTTCCTGTACACAGTCCTTTGTCTAGAACAACAGAGTTTAAGGCTCAATAGCAAGAAGCTACTGTCGATTATTATACTAACACCCTTCCATTATCATGCACCCTATATACTCAGAACATGAAACAAAAATAGAAGAGCCAGCCTGCCTCAACTTCCCAAATAAATGTTGTTGTTAATACTGCATCTTTATTGTGTATTACATTTTCAAGGTCAAATATTGCAAATATATTCCAAATCTGCACTCATATCATTCAAGAACAAGAAAAACTTCTAGGGAAAGACATCTGACCTGTTGTCACCAGTGATGCAGGCAGCACAAGTTCCTGTTGGCTCGTCACTCTGCTCATAGTAATGAGCATCCACGTGAGCTTCCTCAGTTTTCTTCTTCAGGATTGCACCAAATTTGTCTGTTCCAATGCACCCAAAGAAAGTTGCTGCCTTGTAAGGGGTCTCGATCATCCACTGCCGATGGAAGAAAAAAATACAAATAACTGAGAATGCTTGATATATATTTTTTCACCTCTATTCTCTCTCAACCTTTCTAAGACATGGCACATGCTCTGTGCCATAGGTTTTTTAAAAAGTATTAGATACATTAACTCAGAAAAGGTTAATAAAGGATTCACATAAAATAATGTTGAAGGTTTAATAGTTCAAAATTAAAGTAAAATTCATGAGTCCTTCTGATACTGTATTCAAATATAATGATGTACTGTACAAAAAAAATCACTTGCCTGTCAGATAAGATACATCAGTAAATCTGTGTTCCCTCAAAAGAACTAAGAGGGATTTTGTGTGTTTTTTTTAAAAACGGTAATTGCAAAACAGAAGAAAACAAAACACAGACAAACAGAAGAGCAAAACAGAGGAAGACAGTACATTTGAAAAAAATAGAAAGTCTACAATGTTCACAACATAGATTTTAAAAATGCAACTAGCATTGAAAATAACCCTTTGTATTTAACAGTTATATGCAAAATAAGGGAATTATCCTAGCCACATGGATAATGCTAATTCAACTTTAAATAGACTTACTGACTGTATCATATTAAAAGTTGAGTGATTTTTAATGCTATGTAAAAATCTCTGTCAGAGCAATTCTGCAAATTGATTTTTAAATAAAGAGTATAGCTGTGTAGTGCTGCTAAACCGTTGGGTTATTTCATAGAACTTCTCTTTACAAAAGAAGGACAGATATAATATCAATCAACTGTAACTGATTCTGTGTTGTGTGCTAAAATGGGAAAAATAAAATTCAACCACAAGATAAAACTGGTAGTGACCTAAAAAAATAATCAATGTCATGAAGAAACAGTACAAAACTCTACCCTGGCAGTCATGAGTCAACCAACTGAAGTCATTATAATTCCCCCTACTTAAAATCAGTAAGCTTATCCACTCAATCTACAGAATGAATTAAAGGCAACATGAATTTACTGCATGCTAAAACCCCACTTATAATTGTTTCCTAATCGAGACCTAAATAAATGATAATGTCTCCATTACAAATCAGCATTAGTGGAATCTGTGGGTTGTAGAAAGTTCAAGTAACTGAGCTGGAAATACATTCTTAGTCATGTCTCCATTATTATTCAGTTCCAGAGGAAAAAAGGGCTTTATTCACACACAAAAAGGCTTCACTAATTAGGAAAAAGTGGACAAAACTGAAAATGCGATATCTTTATTGGAGCAACGGAAGTTTTTCACACACAAAAACGTATATTTGATGAGCTATGCAGACCTATTTGTTGTTATTCTAAATTAATAAAGAAAGTAACTGAACCTCTACAGAATAAGGAATTTTTATGTAAGAGATTGAGGTGTTACAGAGAATACTTTATAAAACCAATAGTTGAACTCTTTCTACTGTCTTTGAAGGCAAGGAGAAGCAGAACAGATTATTTTATAAGATTAAGAATGCTATACGCTCCTTTATGGAATGCAGGGAACGAGTTTCAATGTTGATAAGAGAAGACAGGTTCAAATCTTGTGTTCTCTGCCAAAAAGCGTGACTTACTCTCACAGATTACCAGAATTTGCAGGGTATACTACGGACAGCACTTAAAACATCAGCTCTATATGAACCCTGCCAATCCCTCAAAAATCCCTGTGGAATTTCACAAACTGCCCCCCTGGGGATCTAACACATTTTAGCAAATGACATATCTGTTTTTTCATCCTTATATACCATCTGATCAAAATCGGAGCATCAACAACACTTCATGTACTGTATCATAGATCTTTATGAAAAAGTATTTATGCTACAATGCCACAATTTTGACTGTGTGTAGCAGCTCAACTGAGCTTAAACATGCAACTTGCCATCAAATATTCAAGTCAAGGCCGGCCTTGGCAGGCAGGTGATCAGAGTGGTCGCACTGAGGACCAATTTCCAAGGATGTCAAATCAGAATTAGGGGGAGCTGCATCATTCTCTCTCACTCCTGGTAGATCTGTTTGGGAGGCGGTCAAAAACGTTTTCCGGACTGGGTGGCTGAACACTTAGGTCCTGCATGGATTCAAGTCTACACCAGTCTTCATTTTCAGTTTAAGTATAGGTGTTCTGATGTATCAGAAATAAAGGTTACTTACTGAAGCACTGTGCATTCCTGTTACTGAGAGATGTGCCCATGATACAGCAGGCATAGATTCTTCAGGTACCACTGCTGAGGTGCCTGCGCACACCTCTGAACATTCCAGATGCATGCGTATGAAAAGGGGGTGGAGCATGCTCACTGCCTCAGTTCCTTCCACCTGAACTTCAAAGTCTGGCACAGCAACAGAACTCTGAGGAAGAGGGGACAGCGGACTGGCAGCGTGACTGTGCAGAGGCTTGTCCAAAGAAATCCACATACTGAAAGGTTTCTTCTTTGAGTGACCTTTGCACATTTCCACTTTGGGGAGTTCAACTAGTCGTGATATTCCTCTCCAAAATGGTGGGTTGAGGAGTGCTAGTTAAATAATGATTGCAATATTACTTTGTCTTTGTGTCAGATTTTACACAAGTTGAAAGAGTAAATCTTAGTAAACCTATGTACTGAGTGCCATGTCATAGGTCTGCCAAGAATATGTCTATGGCATATAATTAAGGTGATCTTGTCCCTATTGGAATGAGCCAGCATAAGAACACTGCTAAATTATAATACTCTTCCAATGTAAAGCCAGATGCATTTGGATGGGTGTTGGGCAGTGATGACGCTTCCCTAATAGTTATCCCTATAGGCCAGTAGTTCTCAACCTGTGGTCCTGAGCCTGTGGGCCCACTTGCAACCCGATCAGCACACAGCCGGGGCCCATGTGACATTTTCAGGGACATACAGGAAGTATATATATATATTTTGTGTGGATGCGACCCACATAACAAACACATAGAGAGCTGCATATGTGACTCACACTGGTAAATAGGTTGATACCACTACTATAGGCAATGAAAAACATGGGTGATTTTCTGGATTCTTTGGATCTACTGAAATCGATGATTCACATTTAATTAATGTAACTGAGCTTTTTTTCAATGGGAAGTGGTCTTGGAAAGAATGCTGACAGATTTATTGCCGGAGTCTCATAATAATCATTTAGCACTTTGGGAAAGATGAGGGTGAAGGAAAATTTCATCCTCATGAAATACTGTAAAATGAAGGTCAGCCATAAGAGCCTGAAGCTCACTGACCCTTCCTGCAAATGTTATGACAATAAAGAATGCTGTTTTCACAGAGAAATTAAATAGAAAGTAATTGTCCATTGGTTTCAAGGAGGGCTTCAATAACCCTATGAGGTCTAAGTTCAGGTCCCAAGTTGGTGTTGAGTCTTTCACTGTAGAGTGACTGAACACACGCTTGCTGTCTTCTTCTAGATCAAGGGTCCCCAAACTTTTCACGGTCGTGCCCCCGCCCACCCTGTCCATGCCACCCCCATTCCAGGAACCAGGCCGCGGCTGGGGTGGGGGATTGGAGTAAGGGGCCGAGGCTGTGGCTGCAGCTGGGGGCGGGTCTGGGGCCAGGAACGAAGTTGTGGCCAGGGGTGAGAGCAGAGCTGCAGCTGGGGATGGAAGCAGAAGCCGTGGCCGGGATCCAAGGCTTTGTTCAGGGGGGGCGCTTTGGGGCCAAAGCAAGGCTGGTGGCGCTCCCTCCCCGGGTCCCACTGCGCCCCCCCGAACATTCATCTATGCCCCATAGTTTGGGGACCTCTGTACTAGATGATGAGCGGAAAGAGCTCCTATATACATTACTAGAGAGCATAGGGACAAGGTACTGGAGAGAGAAAATTTTCGATGATTGATGATATTGGGACTGAAATTGGAGAGATAATATTGTTTGTTTGTCCCCAGCAAAAGACTTTTCCAATTGTGTAAGTAACAAGCAGGAGAAGATTATTTCTTGTAATTCATCAAGAACTCATGAACTTGATTTTGAGCAGCATGGTCCTGGAATAGTCAAAGTCCCATGGCCCAAGCAGCAAGGTGAACAGACTCTGGGTTGGATGCTGGATCTATCTGTTCTTCTCAAACAATAATTCCAGTGAAATTCGTAAGAACCAAGACATTTGAAGCAACTCAGAATACCTATCATGCTGATGCAATAAGTATTATTCTGGCATTTTCTCCTCTGATTTTCCAAAGACTCCTTGATATGAAGGGAATGGGGGCGGGAGGGGGGGGGAAAGGTGCAAAGGTGGGTTCTTCTGTAGTCCAGGAGAAAAACATCTTTTATGGAATTATTTTCTAGGCCGCCTGATGAGCAGAATCTTTTGCATTTGGTGTCCAGACTAAGGTCTTTCGCTGGACACCCCCACTGTGGAAAATCCAGTCTAGTACTTACCATTTCACAGACCACTTATTTGGTTTTGAAGATTTTGGTTGAGCTGGCACATAAGGGTACTGTCTCTTCCTGTAAGATGGAAAACCACCTGCTAAACATGATAAATACAGTTCCTAATGAACTACTGCCACTTTGCAGAATTGCTTGGAATCAACTCCCTCATTGCTTAGTACATATGATCACAGACTATGCGATCTTCTTGAATCTTGAGGAAGAAGGATCGAGGGCCCCTCTCTCTAGTAGGGATGTAAAATGTTAACCAATTAAATGGTAAGCATTAGTCTTACTGGTTAACCCGCCTTAAATGTTAACTCCTGCGCCAGCTGGATCGGACCCAGCCAGCACCACCGCCGGCCGGATCGGGCCCAGCCACTTAATCAGTTAACCGTTTAAACAAAATATGTTTAATCATTTTAACGGTTAGCTTTTTAAATGCTATTCACATTCCTACTCACTACCCACTGCTCCAAGATGTTTATGTGCAAGATTCCCAAACATCTCTGGATCCTGTGCCCTTTATTATTCCCCTAAATTCCATAGAGAGTTCTTCTATTGCTCCCAACTGTGGGAAGGAATGCACTTTGTCTTTTACCACTGTCTTGTAAGAAGGAACCTTGAAAACATATGGGGAAGTGTCACAGAGTCAAATTAGATTACAGTCTTTTCTGAATGACCTCTAGAGCTCAATGACCCATAGCAATTCCTCTTCATGCCACGTGTAACAGAGACGATTATTCTCTAAAAGTAGGGAAAAGGGAAACAAAGTTGTGTTTAAGATTGGTTTGTGGCTCTCAAATATCCCATATGGCCTGAATTCTCCAGAATGAGGATGCTGGGTTGAAAGATGAACCAGATCATATCTCTTTAGGCTTCATTTGAAAGGCTTTCCTCTGCTGTTGTTGGTATGGCCACCTGAGAGGAGGATATAAACAGCACAGGGTACTACTGTCTGATACTGGTAAGCAGTGCCTCCATTTCTGAGGCAAAGAAAAATCCAGAGATTGAGCAATTGAACTGGTTTTCCTCAGCTTCTCCATTGTGAAGAGACCTTTGCCAGCAGAAGGAAGGTCTTCTGCTCTTGGATCTCAGCAGATAATCCTAAAGACTTTACACAGGAATGTCATCTTGAGGAGAAAGCTGAAAAGACAGATCTAGAAACCGAGCCTAAATAGTCAACTGGTGCTTTCAGACTGCACCAACAGCTCTTCAGAGTTACAGCAATAGCAAGTTTACTCTAATCCTCAGACAGTTTCTGAGCAAATAGCCATCTTGTCCCTTAAACGGTATTGGTATCTGGGAAATATTAATATTGGCTATCCTGGTGACCAAAGAGGCTGATAAATATATCTTTTTGTCAATGCAATCCATCTTTTGATCTTTATCAACCAGTGCAGACTGAGCTCTTGAATCTTTCTGAAGCTGAAGCTGCAGCTACTAGCATACTTACATATTAAAGCTGAAGAGAGGGTGGAAATTCTCCTCATGCTAGCAACATCACCATGAAGCATCTGAAGCCTTCTCCTTAGTGCAATGTTCCTTCTAAGCAGGAGTTTCAGCACTTCACTTTTGAATCTTGGGTTCTTAGAAACTGATGTACTTGGCTAGGAAACATTGTATCCCTGTGCTCTGAAGTAACTTCCAAATTAGTAAATGGAATCTTAGTCACTAAATCCAACATGATTTTCTTTGCTCCAAATCCAGAAATAAGGGTCAATAGGGATCCTGGAGCTTATTTTCTTAGAACCTGCTTGGAACAGGAGACTGTTTCTTAGGGCCTTGCACAAAACCCAAAGATCCTACTGGGTTAAAACCTGCAGACCTGGCTGCTAGGACCTCTGAATGAAAGAAGGGCTGAAAAGGATTCTCTCTCCTCTTCCTAGTCCATGGGTTGAAGGACACAGAAAATACTGAGATGGGAAATGTGTATCACAAAGACATGTGAGGCCCTGAACGTAGGAATCTGAAGCATGGAATGCCCTTGGAAGCACGCTGTTTGAACCCTGACCTCTTTACTGTGCAATCTGCCATATCTGATCCTGACAGAACTGCAAATCACACCTGTGAGCACAGAGAGCTTGACAACCATAAAACTAGCTAATATATTACCTGTTTACTAAAACTTAACATTAACTATCTTAACCACCACTTACAATTTTTTAATAAATCAACAGAAAGTCTGACAAAGGTCAATGGAGACAGGCTAGAAGTTTCAGGTCTGTCCACAATTGCACGTGAAAAGAATTGCGGAGGAGGTTAGAGCGCCCCTTCCCCTCTTATAACCTCATCAGCAAAATATTCAGACCAAAGGAGTCCCAAAAGGCACCACTTTCAGATTGTTTCACCAGCCTGCTGCACCCTGGGCATCTCTCTCAATAGTGAGAATATGGAGAGTCCATTTGAAAATAATTTGTTATGACCACTTTAAATGGAAGGATATAGGAAGGAGGTTAATCACAACTCAGCTTAGAAGACCATTAATGTAAGGAAAAAATGGAAGTAAAACCTAAACCATTATATGAACCTGGCAAAAACATATGCACACATTGAATACTCTTCGTATAAAAGAAAAATACTGATATCATTATTCTAAATGACTTAACTCACTTATATTTCTTGTCAGTGATGCGAGAGTACATCTGAAACACAATCCGAAGTCAACATTTGGTTAATATTGTACCTTTTTTCAGATCTTCATTTAGAAAGCATTGTTTCAAGAAGCCACAATATACAATACTGAGTCCTAGCAAATAGGAAAGACTGCAAGTTTTGTGCCATTCAAAAAACTGCACATTGTACTTTGTTTTTGCTTGCTACCTTTACACTAAACTACATTCCTAGACTATTATGGCCTCACATCATGTGATGGTCAGTATGAAGAAAAATCTCAAAGCAAAAACAGAGACTTGTCTTTGTTTGCATACACAAGCCTGAGAAACAGAGTAAATGTACTGTATGGTAATTGCTGCACCATTAATTGAAGCTGCCAAATCTTGCACGAGGAAGCAATATTGTTAAAATGTCTACCACCACCTTCAAGCAACTTCCAGTCAAACGAGTTAATAGTGATAACTGTTCTTGAGGTGAAAAGAATAGTTAAAGCCATGCATCTGAGACCAATACCTACAACTTCTTCACCAAAAGTCCACTAGAGATACTTCATTCTAGATGTATTTAAAACACAAAACATAAAATCTCCTAACAAGAAATCCACAATACCAAGTACTGTTAAGTGATACTGATACATTAACCATTTTTCATTCTACCCCCCTTACTGTCTGCCTATGACCTGTTGTCCATTGATTGTGTTTTTGATCTGACTTTAGATTGTAAGCCTCTTACAGCATAGAACATGTGCTTTTAATTGTCTCTAAAGTGCCATGCCCACCTATGCAGCTAGTATATAAATATAATCCATTCTAAATATATTCCTTTGCACTATATTTAAAGGGAGAAAATACACCTATATTTATAAGTGAGATGCAATGAAGGAAAAATCTTTGTGTGTTTTTATGTGTGTTATTAAATGTTATAGAAAATTGTAACTCTACTGTGCCCTAAATTTTGCCAATAGGCAGTGGTCTCTAAGGGGCTACCTATTAACTATGGGCAAACCCAGCAAAATATGTTCTGGGCATGCCACTTCTTCATCAACTACACTGGTCACTGTGGCAGGTGTGGCATAGAAGTTGACTGCCAACTCTATGTCCATTTTGGACTCTTCCATGCTGGGGAAATCCCCACTTAAAGAGATGAGCTGCTTTCCAATCCCTTTGTGCCACCAGAGCACAGAAAAAGGGGCCAGGTTGCACTTCAGGATGTCTATGGTTTACCTTTTCACATGTGACTATTGATTTTGGGAACCTCAGGCTTTAGTTGCCCAATCTGAAACATCTTAAAGGAGTACACAATTCCAAGGGCATGTGCTCAGAACTTTCTGAAAAATCACCCCTTTTAGCCAGCTATCCAAAGCCCTTTGTAGAGCAAGGACCAGTATATGGCGTTTATAGTGTATACCACTGTTCATTAAGGACAGCTGAAAGAGCTTTATTAACATAAACTAAACTACTTGAGAGAATTAACTTTTAGACTCTTTACTGATAGGTTAAGAGATGCAAAGATGTTAAGTGACATGTCCAAAGTCACACGGCAAGTGTGTAGCAAAGCAGTGACTATAAGACAGGAATAAAGCTAGTCCTAGTGCAGAGGTTCTCAAACTGTGGTCCACAAGCTCCATTCAGGTGGTCCGCTGATAGTTCTCTCTAATGTGCGCGCCTGGGTGGCCGCACAAGAGAGAATGACGGGCCACCCACCTAATTAGTGGACTAGCGCAGGCGTGGCTCCACTAATTAGGTGCCTGGACCCTGGAGAAGACGCACATGTCAGGTGAGGTGGTGGCCTTGGGGGGAATAAGGAGTAGGAGGGAGGAGGCAGTGGAGTGAGAAGAGGGGGTGGAGGGAATTTGGGACATGCAGGGCTGCAGTGGCCAGAGAAAGAGGCGACTTTCCCCAGCTCCAGGACTGCGGCTGCTGGGGAGAGATGACCCGCCTTTCCAGCCTCAGCTCTTGGCTGCTGTGGTGGGGGAGAGAGGGAGACACCCCCTCCTTCCCAGTCCCAGCTTCGGGGCTTCCACGGCAGAGGAGAGAGGGAGAGACCCCCTCTTTCCCAGCCCCAGCTCGAGTGCTGCTGTGGCAGGGGAGAGAGGGCACATCCATCACATTAGAAAGGTAAGACTACTGATATTAAAATATATGAGTTGTGTGCTTTTATTTTTAGATCATAAAAAGCTAATTATTATTAAAGGTTTTTTTTACATAGCACTTTTATCAAAATCGCTTTACAATAGTTAGCTAACGGTACAAACAACATTTGGAAAGATCATTAAGTGGTCTGCCGAGACCCTCAGCAATTTTCAAGTGGTCTGTGAAAAAAAAAGTTTGAGAACCACTGATGTAGTGTAATTGCAAACTATAGAATGTATCTGCTGTTACTGGAAGAAGTGTGATATAAAGGTGAGAGAATAAGGCTAGACTTCAGAGTTCTGAGGTGTATTACCAGTTGTGGCATAGATTCACTATTTGGCCATCAGCATGTTGCAATCTGTGCATGCTTCAGCTCACCCCTTGTACAATAGGTATAATACCTGTTCCATGGGGACATTGCGAGGTGTGATAACTGTTTGCAAAATGCTTTCAAATTTTCCAATGAAAGGCACTGTGTAAGTACAAAGTAGTTAAATGACTATTAACCTGACAGTATAGGGGTATCATGGCTGCCAAATGCGAATATGATTTAGTGTAGGATTTCTTTGTGACAGATTAAAATGATACAAAATATATGAAAAAGCACACCTATAACCCCAGAAAAGTCTTCACTTTTCAGAATTCAAGAATGTCCCATGTTTGCACCTCCAGTAAATGCTGTGCAGTCTGAATCAACACACACCAACACCTGAATCACACCAAAATAGTTTAGGAGTAAAAAGATCTCCATTGCTCTCTGTAGCGTTGATTTCATAAAGAGCATTACTCCCTCATACTGTAAACATCTGCCTCTCAACTTCTATCAGCAACAGTATCAAAAACAGAAGGCAAAGGTCAAGTCAAAGTTTATTGACTCTGATGAACTTTGACAGCCTCTATTAAATTACTTCTTCCCTTAAGGTGTATGTGATCAAAGCAGCAGAGAGATTTTCACTCAGTCACATAACAAGCTATTTGTTGAGACTGAAACATCTGGTCAATATCTCCTAACACTGCAATTTCATGCACAGTTAGCAATAGGGTACATTTCTTCTCTTCTTCTTACAGGATCCATAAGGGTGGTACATATGGCTGATCATTTCATTCAAAACGGATTCAATTTGAGGCATTACATACAATTGTCTCTATGCTTTATGGTGTTTTAAGTCTACCTGCCATCGTTTTCCATCATCATTGCTGTTTGCTGTACGCTTCTGCTATAAAAGCCTGCAAGTATGACAGAGCACTTAAAGCTTAACAGCCTTTGACTACTGGAGTTAGAAAGCATTTAAGGCAACAGAGTCTTTAAAGTGGCAGGTCTTCATCTGTTGTCAAAAACTCCCGATACATTAAACTATTTACCATTTAGTAAAGCTCAAGCAACATAGTTTGTAAAAGTAATTTTTGTTGTCAAATCAAAGCCCTCACTTATGCGTGCGTAAACTATTAGAGATCATTCTTTTGACTAATCTGTAAGTTATTATACATTTTCATAAACATAATTTAATATACAATTTACATTTCATTTAGAAAGAATGTGTGACAATTATACGAACTTGGCAAATGATAATCCTACTCCTGAACTGGAAAGAGCAGAAAGACACTGCAATTTTATCAATCCCATATGCTGAAAATGTTCCTCTTTAAATTCATGTATCTTTGTTGCCACAGCAACAAGTTGCAGATCACAGATAAAACATTTTACTGTACTAAGTCTGAACTCACAATCCAGCTCTTCTTTTGCAACTCCACCCAGCCTAGCCATTTAAAAAAAACCCACAACAACAGATTTTGTTGGGTGGGGAGGGATTATAGAAAAACTAGTTTCTAATTTCTGGTGTATTTTTCTTCCATGCCCAAGAGAGTGAAGGCAGTGAGAATGCTGTCCAGTTTAAGCATTTTTTTAATCACTGCTTAACAAGAACTATATTTTAAAATAATCAGCCTCCTTTAAGAAAAAGTCTTCAGGTTTTTTTTATACACAGAGTTTACAATAAAACAAGATTTGGAGGACATTGTGAAAAACGGATGCATGTTTAGTCCTCTGGGCTCTCTGACACTTTTCACAAGCATTTTATTTGCATATTTAAAAACTAATGCTGATCTGCCTCAATTGTGCTCCCACCTAAAAGAACTTACCATCTGAAGTGGATGATTTACAATGGCTTACGCTACCCAAATAAACAAAAAAGTAATGTGTGACTGGTCCAATGTTGCCCTCACTCTTATCAGTGCAAGAGAGCATTGGTTTGTTCACTGTTAGATTAACAGACATCTTTTTTGTAAAACTGACAGATGAAACATGAATAGTTTAGAAAAATAAGCAACATCTTACATTCCACAAGAAAAAGAATCTCCAGATGGCACACGAATTTTGAGGCCTTCAGTATAACTGGCCATTTAAGAAAAAATTCACATTATGCTACAGAGCTTTTGTGGTTAGCAGTCTACTGTGTAGTTATTTTGTAAACCAACCATGACCAATCAGAAAGGCACTGGGTTTACATTCAAATCCAGTATTTCAATATATTTATCAATATTAAAATATTTTTCTATTTCTCATTTTTCTATACAAACATAATAAACTTTCACACTGATGAGACTGAATTAAATCTCCATAATCGTGTAAATTAAACTTCAAAATAAGATGCTAAAATCATGATCAATACTAGGTAGTTAGGGAAGAAATTCCATAGTTTTCCCCCAACTAATCAAAAAAGAAAAATCAAGTGCAGGACCTCTGAACTAGAATTGTAACATCGCAAGTTTCAAGTGCAGTATTTCAAGAGAGGGAACAAGACATAGTAATTACATAATTATCAACTTCATGACTATGTACATTTGCACTGACTAGTGAGCTTACAAAATTGAGAGACTATTTTCTGGACTTCTAGATCTACAAGAATTTGTTTTACTAATTGTTGGTGATTGCAACATATATAATGTACCCATTCCATAGTTGTTTTCTTCTTCACTAAGTTTACTGTACAGTGGTTGAGGAATTTTGGTCTGAACTGGAAGTGTAGATGGGGCATGATAATTTGACATTTGAGTGTAAGGGGATTTCTTTAGATACCAGGTCATATGTATGTGCTGCCCATTTAGGGAGAAGACAGGTGGAACGCCCTCTCTTTCCCTCCCATAAAGCCAGATGACGGGTGGTTAGTATCATACACTCAAATAAAAAAAACAATACCATTTTGTATCTCAGTTAATTATTTGATTTTTTTTAGAAGTATGTGGATTGATGGGCAGAGTTGGGTGGGGCCCAGTCAAGTTTTTGCACAATTGAAAGGTGAGAACTGTATTTATCTATTTATTCAGTACTTGTATGTCTAACTACAGTATAACCTCAGATTTACAAACACCTCGGGAATGGAGGTTGTTTGTAACTTTGAAATGTTCGTTACTCTGAATCAAATGTTATGGCTGTTCTTTCAAAAGTTAACTGAACATTGACTTAATACAGCTTTGAAGTTTTACTATGCAGAAGAAAAATGCTGCTTTAACCATCTTAATTGAAATGAAACAAGCACAGAAAATTTCCTTACCTTGTCAAATCTTTTTTTCAACTTTCCTTTTTTTTTAATAGTTTACGTTTAACACCATAAACATGTATTTTACGCACTGTATTTGCGTTTTTGCTGCCTGATTGCATACTTCCAGTTCCAAATGAGGAGTGTAGTTGACCAGTCAGTTCGTAACTCTGGTGTTCATAACTCTGAGGTTCTATTGTACTGAGATGTGTTATAGTTGCCCAGATAACTGATAATGAGGAATTATATTTTATCTCACTTTCCCCCATTGCCCACCTCATCTCGAACATCTCAAAAAGTGCTGTGGACAGACAAAACCATATCTTTTCCCAGGATCTTTCATTTGAAAATGCTTCTGTTTGCCATAAACTACAGACTTGGCTGCTACGGCCTCTAAATTAAAGAAGGCCTGAAAAGGATTCTCTCTCTTCTTCCCATGGGTTGAAGGAGTGACACAGTAAATACTGAGATGGGAAATGTGTATCACTAAGACATGTCAGGCCCTGAACTTAGGAATCTGAAGCAAGGACGGCCCTTGGAAGCAAACTGTTTAAACCCTGACCTCTTCACTGTGCAATTTGCCATAACTGTTTCCAAAGATACCCAAGAAAAGACCAGACTATAATTGTTTAGTATAACAGAATTATTCATGCTTGTACTGTTCATTTATGTTATTGCTTCATGGGAGTAATTATATTGGTGTGTTTAAAAATTAATAAAAAGGATTTTAACAAAATTAACAAAAGAAGTGACCTATAATTATGTACTGTTGAAAGGAATGATTAGAACTACCAGAATTCCTTGGCATGCAGGTCAAATCTCTGACAAGTTCAAACAATTTTCACAGAAAGAATAACTAAACTGTTAGGGAAAAAATCAACAGGAATCCATCCTCTTTCTCAGTGGATTCCTGTGCATTGCTGAGGAATTCTGTGAATTGCTGATTGCTCATAGTTACAAACTCATTTCATTGGGAGCTGAAGATGCGTAGTACCTCACATTATCACACCCTACATCATGGCAGAGCTGATCTCCATTGAAGGAAGTTAGTGTAAGTTATGGGCATAATCCAACCCCTACTGAAATAAATAACGACTCCCACTGAATTTCAATAGGAGTTAGATCAGACCTTTTGCCACTGACTACAATGACATGAGGATCAGGCCTGATCAGATTCATCTTATCTCTACAAAAAGAGAAAGATTAACAAAAGCCCATTTCAAAATAAAGATTAACAAATGTGGGAAAGAAACACGGAAGACCCAAAGAAAGTATTTTTGTGGACATTTTATATTCCTGGTCTAGTTAGTATTCTTGAAAAGTTTATGGAATTCAGCCATGTGAGGTAAACATTTGAAGTCAGATACTTTTTAAGACGTACTGTAGTTTTCAGTTTTGCCTGAAAAGTTGGAACGCACAGCAGACCTGACTGTGATCTCAATTAGTCCAGTTTTACACTGGTGAAAATCTATTTACTTCAGTAAAGTTACTCTTGATTAATACAGGGTGTGAATGAGATAAGAATCAGATCCAGTAGCTGTCCCTATATATTTCATCATTTCCCACTTGGCTCACAGTAATTTATTAATGGTAATCCTAAAGGAACATATTTCAATAGGGCTCCATTTTTTTTTTTTTTTTTTTTTTAAGATTGTAAATTCTTTGGGTACAGGGATTGTCATTAAGTATATGTTTGAACAGAACCTGGCACACCAGGACCTCAACCTGGATGGCCTCTAGGCACAACCACAGTGTGAATGTTAAATAATGATAATAAATTATAAGACACCCTGAATTATTTAAAATATGGGAACAAGGTTTAGCCTATACTAAAAAAAAAAAAAAAAAATACCCAGCTTCCAGAAGTCATCCCATTGTGAAATTCCAATAGTAATATTTCAACTAGCTTTCTTTTTCTTTTTCCAGGAAGGCAGTAACAAAGGAATAAGGATAGCAACCTGTATTGTACTTCCATAAAAAAAATATATAGAGAATTTAATTTTACAAAATGCTAATTCATTTGGACACCCAACAAAAAAAATCATCATCTGGTGGGAACAATCCTCCACATTTTCTTTTTTTGATACTACAAGATGCTAGAGACTAAGGTGAGTCTCAGATCACCGAACAGCAAAACCTGCTATGTGATTGTGACATTTATAGAACCTTAATTTACAGGAAGGGATTTCAGTTCAGCCCTCTAAATCAGATGGTGTGGCTAACAAAAGGCCTTCTTATAAGGAGGAAAAGGGCCTTGATGAAAGTGCAGGTTTGCCCTATACTCCCAACTTCACAAACCTGAGATTTCCTGACCTGACCATTTTTACTATAGCTGGGTAGCATCCTTGAGAAAAGTTGTACTACAAGGGTTAAGTATAAGATAGTGGCTGTATGGGGAGGAGGAATAATAAGAGTTGAAAGGGCCTGACGCAAAAATGGGGGGAGAAGAGGGGAGAGAAACAAAGAAAAAGAAAAACTCATCACACAGAGGAAATATCAAGAAAGAATTAATTCTCAAAGCTGTGCAAATTCCTGTGGCCATCAGAATCAGTGGCAGTCCACAAACAGTGCAGTAAATAAAATGATAATCGATGTTGCCAAAGATCTGTTAAACTGTGTGATATTCATTTGACCTGTGCTTATACTGGAGGAGGTCCAATACTTTTAAATAATTAACCTGACTACTTCTGGTTGATGCATACAGACTATTCTAATTGAATTATCTGTTATTAGATGTGTAATCTAAGAATTTCTCTCTTCTTGGGTAATTACAAAGTATACAAATAGTCTCCTCTTCTTTTGAGTAATTCCATCATATATTATCCCAATCCTAATATGTTCAATAGTACATTAAATTAAATATATTTCTCAACAATTAATCTATTACATTATTGCCAGTAAATGAAATTTAAACATAGTATGATCAACAGCATAATTCAATAACTGATAATAGTAAAATGCTTTGAGGGAAGTTACTGCTTTCAGCAGTACTGGAAACCCAAAGACCCCATATCTTACTTTCATTGACTACAAAATACGCTAATTGTGAATCCAGCAATTCAATGTTTTGTGCAATGTGTACTCAGTCTGAATCTTTAGCCACATCTATGTTAATTAGTTTGGATCTAAAATCATAATACTGTAGTAGGTCTTTGATACTCCATATAGTCGTCATCTATACCGCATAAAATCTGTGGTAATAAAAAACTTGCACAGATATAAATTCATTAAACTTAAAAGCAAAGCAAAAACACGTTTAAACACGAGAATGCAAACTAAACTAAAATGATAAAGGCCTAGAAATTTTAGCTTTTTTCCTTAATAGTTAAAAACAGAAACATAGCTTTATGTAATGTTTTTTGTTAACCACGCTACTAATATGTTAATTATATCATTACATGATTTTCCAAGAACAACAACATGTAATTCCATTTATTTATTCTCTATAGAGGCAGAGGAAAGAAGTAGATTAAGAAGCTGTCAAGATGATAAAATGACAGCCAATGCAAATTTATTTTTGCAATACAGCATGCAAGATTTGTAAATGTTATTATAAAACAGAAGCCGCAAAATAGCTGCAGGCACTGAATGAATGCTTCAGGCACTGAATGGAAGAAATAATACTAAGACATTAGAATGTCTGAAGCAACTGAGGAAAAAAAAAAGTTAAAGGCTCCATCTAAACTGCATTAAAAAGAGAACCTGACAGTAAATCAAGCCAAGGATAAGGACACGTACCAGTATTAAAGCACTCAAATTGCTATAAAAGTTAGCTTGTAACCTGGAAGCAGACTGCTAAAGAATTATTTGCTACACCATTGTGTTTGATTGAACAGCTAACTATGTGATTGCAAAGACAACTGTTAGCAAATTAGACCCTTATCTTCAGTTTTCCAGAAGACACCTCAAAGTATTCCACTTTCATATAATCTAAACGCTAATACACTCATATACACTGGTGGTATCTCACTGATTTCAATGGGGATGTAACAATATACTATGACACGATAATTTGGCCCCATAGTTTTTTGTCTATACCTCAGTAAGTTATGCTACTTAGTAGGTAACCAGTGAAGACTTGGGAATACAAAAACATTCCTATATCAAAGGGCTATGTTGAGATTAACTAATGCTTGCAAAGCAATTTGAAGTTAAAAAGCACTACATAAATGCTAAGCATTATTATTACCATAGCACAAAGTTATTCCATATTATATATATATAATTTTAAACATACAATTTAATCTTTTTTATTATTTGTAAAGAAGCATGATACATTCTGTATTTATCAAGCTTTTAGGTAGCAATAGTGCACATGCAGAAATAATGTATTTAAACCATTATTGCAAATGCTTTCCTTGTAATTCAAGCAATAGGATCTCAAGAAAAACGTGGAAATTAAGCCAAATCCTTCGGACATCAAGTCTTAACTAAACAACTTCTATAGATTGATAGATTAATTATTTTTAAAATGCTTAAAATCTTCATCCCATATTAACATAACATAACCTATATTCAGGAAAAGGCTGTTGGGACTTGATATATTATCTGATAACCATCTTTTCCCCTCTTCAAACCTGGTGATTAATAAGAAGAATTTTTTTTAAATTATCTGTTAATATGACCGTCTCAATTTTAAGTCAGGCTAAAATGGGTGGATAAGCTGTTGCTGAGGGCCAAATGAATGTACCCTCTGGAGTTTTATAATACAACCTACAACTATCTTAATATTTGATATGCAGCTGTGGCATACGACAGTTGTATTAAAGTATGATGAGCATTGACAAGCTAGGATCTATATAAAGATCATTCAAATATTTCTGTGTCGTCTCTCTTTAATGAGTGATCATGTTTGGAAGTTACAGAGGAGGTAGCTGCCCCTCACTAGAATATCTAACCAGTGGCTATTCATCATCTCATCATTTTAACTGCTGCCAGGTTCCCCCAGATGAACCCGTTCATTTTAGCATCATTTTGTAACAGCAGATCTAATTGTAAGAAAAGACAGCAGGCTCAAACATTGATCATAACAGACTTTTATCTCAAAAGGATGGACAAAAACAGAAAGTCTAAGCCAAAACATGAGTTAAACCAAGCAAGGGACATAAAAGGTAATAAGTAGTAGTTCTTTAAATACACTGAGAGCAAGAGAAAGATGAAGGAAAGTGTAGTTCCTTTATTTAGTGGAAAAGGAGCACCAATAACTCAAGACATCAAGAAGGTTGAGGTTAAATGCCTACCTTGCTTCAGTCTTCATTAAAAAGGGTTAATGATGACCAGATATTCAACTCAATTAATATCAACAAGGGAATGCCAACCAAAAAAAAAAAAAAAAATGGAAATAACAGGTTAAAGAATATTTAGATAAGTTAGATACATTCAAGTTGGCAGGTCATGATGAATTGGGTACTTAAGGAACTAGCTGAAGTTGTCTCGGAACCAGTAGCCACGTTATCTCCGAGAACTCATGGAGGATAGGTATGGTTCCAGAAGGTTGGAGAAGGGCAAACACAGCACCTATATTTAAAGAGTGGAACAAAGAAGACCTGGGGAACTATAGAGCAGTCAGTCTAACTTTGATACCTGGAAAGATCTGGAACAAATTATTAAACAATCAATTTGTAAGCAACTGGAGGATAACAGGGCTATAAGGAATAGCTGGCATGGATTTGTCAAGAGCAGATCATGCCAAACCACCTTCATATCCTTCTTTGATAGGACTGCTGGCCTAGAGGATGGGAGGAAGCAATAGATGGGATACATCTTGATTTTAGTAAGGCTTTTGACACAGTCTCACATAACACTTTCATAAGCAAACAAGGGAAATGCAATCTAGATTAATTTGCTATAAGGTGGGTGCACGACTGTTTGAAAGACCTTACTCAAAAAGTAGTTATCTGTGGTTCACTGTTAAACTGGGAGGGTGTAGAGGGGTCCCAAAAGGGACAGTCCAAGATCTGGTAAAAATCAATATTTTCATTAATGATTTCAATAATGAAGTGGAGAGTATGCTTATAAAATTTGCAAACACCAAGCAGGGAGGGGTTGCAAGCACTTTGGAGGACAGGATTGGAATTCAGAGGATCTTGACAAATTGGAGAATTGGTCTGAATTCAACAAGATGAAATTAAATAAATACAAGTGCAGAATACTTCACTTAGGAAGGAAAAATCTAATGCATAATTACAAAGTGGGGAATAACCAGGCTAGATGGTAGTACTGCTGAAAAGGATCTGGGGATCACAAATTGAATGTGAGTCAACAATGTGATACAGTTGTGAAACAGGCTAATATCATTCTGGGGTGTATTATCAGAAGTTTTGTATGCAAGACGTGGGAGGTAATTGTACTGCTCTATTCGGTACTGGTGAGGCCTCAGCTGGAGAACTGTGTCCAATTCTATGCGCCATACTTCAGGAAAGATGTGGACAAACTGGAGAGAGCCCATAGGGAAGCAATAAAAATGATAAAAGGTTTAGAAAACCTGACCTATAACGAAAGGTTTTGAGAAAACACAACTGTGGGGTGACCTAATAGTGGTCTTCAAATATGTTAAGGTCAGTTATAAAGAGGACTGTGACCAATTGTTCTCCCTGTCCACTGAAGGTAGGACAAGAAGTAATGGGTTTAATCTACAGCAAGGGAGATTTAGGTTAGATATTAGGAAAAACTTTCTAACTATAAGGGTAGTTAAGCACTAGTACAAACTTTCAAGGGAGGTTGTGGCATTTCCATCACTGAAGTTTTCAAGAACAGGTTGAACAAATATATATCAAGTGTACTTGGTCCGTTCTTAATGCAGTGGGCTGGACTAGATGAGTTGTTGAGATCCCATCCAGCCCTACACTTCTGTAATTCTTTTCTTACAGTTATATAACCACATTTGTCACCCCCACTATTTGTCTTATCTTATCTTAGGCAGTGCCCAGGCAGCCACAGTCCCAAACACACTTCTGTATCCAGATTTGCCACATCTCTAGGCTGATCCACCACTGATCTCCAGAGGTAGAGAAATTGCAGCTCAGAGTGAGGATCCCTTCCAGAATCAGTGATATTAAAAGTCCATCCTTTGACCGGTGGGAGGGGAGGAAGGGGCTGTTAAGAAGCCAAAATAAATACCTTACTTTCCAAAATGTACTAGTTAAAATCCCACTCTAAACTAGTATTTTAAGATTTTAGAAAGTTTATGGAGATATATGTAGGAAAACAATGTGGTTACAGTCATTCCTACAATTAAATATGACTTTCAATATAATAATTTCAACTTTAAAAAAAAGTTTTCCTTTACTGAAAGCCAAAAGTAGCATTCTTTAATCCAAGAACTGTACCTAATTTCCTTGCTAATCCATTAACCATTGTAATAAATGACTCAAGTTTGAACAAGGGATAGCAGTATTAAAAACTTAGAACTAGGAAAACATCAGCATGGCTATCTTGATCTTTCAGAAACAAGTAAAAACAGGAGGGTAGCTTTGCAAAACTTCAGACTGCACATTTAGGAAGCTATCTATGTTGTAATTTCAGCTGCAGAAATCCCTTTAACCCACACAGGGATCATATACAGTATACTCCAGATGTCAGAAAGTTATTGAGTGCTAAAAGAAAAAGTGTCATAATACAGGAGTCCCAGTTTATTCCTGAAGTTTCTTAGATTCCCTAAAAAAAAATCCTAAATATTGCCAATGTACACCGCTGCCAATAGTACACTCAAAAATGAGGCAGAGCAGCTTGCATTCCAGTGTATGCAGAAAGAACAAAAATAGCAAACAGGAACTTAGAGAAGAGTGATAAATTCTGGCAAACCATGGCATGTAAAAATGAAGCCTAGTTATGGTGTATCAGTAGCCTTTATCAGAGTCGATTGAAATCAGCTGATTTGTGGAACTGAGGATTTTATAATGAACATAGAACTTCTTTTCATGTAAGAAAATGGTGTAGCGATAAGATGTAAATAAACTACCTTCAAATAGGGAGGGCACAAAACTATAAGTATCCTGCACATATGATTAAGTGTCATTAAAGGTATCACATTTATCACTTTGCAGATAGAATGACTCTAAATTTCTCAGGTATATCTTGCATATTGTGATAAATGGCCCTTGAAGACAATGCCATTCTGGAGAAGGAAAGCTGGGCCTTTGAATAACATGCTACTTGTGGAGAGAGTTCAGTCAGCTGATCTCCCAGAGCGGCTCCGGCCTGCCCTGGCCCCAGCAGCCCCAGCCAAGCACCGCCGGCTCTGGCCCCCATCCAGGCACTGCCGGCCCCAGCGGCTCCGGTCCCTGTCGGAGCATGCCGGCCCCCGTCCGAGCACCACTGGCTCCAGCGGCTCCGGCCCCCGTCCGAGCACCACTGGCTCCAGCGACTCCTGCCCCCGGCTGAGCACCGCCGGCCCCAGCGGCTCCGGCCCGGACCCAAGCCCCATGACCCCTCCCTCCCTATTTTCCCGGACATGTCCGGCTTTTGGGGATTTCCTCCAGGATGGTGATTTGAGGCCCAAAAAACCAGACATGTCTGGGAAAATCCTGACGTATGGTAACCCTAGGCACACTGTATATTCAATGAATCAAAATAAACAAACTACATTTCCATTGAAGCCCACAAAAGCACTGTCCTCTGTATACCCAGAAATTTTGGTATAAAAGAGGCTCAGCAGAAAGTATGAAGTAATAATAAATAATCAAAGATCATAATGGCAGAGTTCTTACTGAAGGTGATTTTATCAAATGTAGGTGGAGCGATTACTTGCATTCTGTATGCCGCTTACGACATAGTAGAACAGAAAAGAGAGTATAGGGCCGGAGACATCAATCCTGTGAGAGGATGCATTCTAATATGATAATGAAACTTGGGGTAGAAAACAGATCAGCAGAACTGCTAAAAGCAATTGGTTACCACAGTACTGATCTCATGTAGAAAATTTGCCATAACATATGGATGACTCAAAATTGACAGGACAGGAAGAAGGGACTCTTTAAACTTACCAAAAAAAGGGGATATCACAGAGTGCAGTAACTACTATCATCTCCTTGATAATATTGCGCTATATAATTCAGGATCACATGAATTGAATGATAGAAGCGGAACTACCACCAGAACAAGCTGTCATATCATTGAAAAATGCAGGGCGTATAATCACACACTGACTATGTGTTTCATTGACTGCTCCAAAGTGTATGATACCATTTGACATGACTGTCTCTGGAGGATACTGGCAGACATGGGGATTCTGAAGCATCTCATTGAGCTCATTGCAAGTCTCTAGTGTCAACAATAGACCATGGTGCAAACAAGAGGTGTGACAATGAGTGGTTTTCCACTAGGCATGGTGTGAGACAAGGCTGCATTCTGTTTCCAAGACATTCCAACATGTATGCAGAATTTATTATTAGACAAACCCAGGAAGATTTTGATCAAGTGGAAGGACGTAGGATTTAGACTGGTGGATACCTCTTAATTGACTTCAGAAATACTGATGATACAACTGTGACACAGAGGCCCACTGGTGTCAACTGGCAAAGGGTTAACTTCTTTATAAGCAACTCCTGTCTCAGGCTTGGCAAACTCACCACATATAATAAACCATTTTCTTGATATTTATCCATACACGACAGCATGTGAGGTCTATACTGAAAGCTTGTACCTCACTGATAATCATTGCAATGTGTGTGCACAGGTAATATTTAAGGAATGATGTAACTATATTGAAAATTAAGCTCTTACGGTCTTGGAATGAAAGTGAGTCACCAGGGAATTATATATTTCAGCGATGTCCCATTCAAGTGGGAGGGAGTTGTCACCCCTCCTTAGCTAGCCAATGATGTAATGTATTGCTCAACTGTTCACCTTTTCACCAACCCAAAAAAGTCAATGAAAAACCATCCAAGACACTCCTGGAAGTGAAAAGGAATGATACAACAGTGCAGGGATCGTCCTATTTGTGAATAAAGACAAAAGACCTATTCATTATATCACAGGGTGAAGAAAGACACACTGGATCCATTCACTGGGGAGGTACCTTGATGAGAGGGGGGTGCTTCATGACAGGCTGGATTCTAGCTGCAAAGACTGAACTTTGGACTGAAAATCTACTTTATTAGATAGGAAAGGTAACTATAATTAAGGGTAGGCCCTAGTTTGCGTTTTATGATTTTGTTTTGTATGTAACCATGCTTGCTTCTCTTTGAATTGCTATTCTTTCTTAACTAAATTTCTTTTTATTTTACTATAATTGAACTCAAGAGCTGTGTGTGATACAGGAGCAGTAGACTACGGTAAAACTGGTAAACTGGAGTTCACTGTTTCTTTAGGAACAGAGGATCTGGATTTCTATGGGTAACCAGTGATCAAGGGCTGGATACCACTGGGGGACATTTTGAAGAGAGTCGAGAGCTGGGGTGCATCTATTGCCAATCTCTGGCATCCCAGGGCAAAGGAAGGACTGCGTGGCTGACAGGTTTGTTCGGTTAGGAAGTTTACACTCAGCTGGCAAAGGCAAGACTCCCTCCTGCTGGAGGCAGGTGGCAACGGGATAACTCAGAGCCATGGGTGCCACATTATTTGCCTCAAACATCAGTGCAGCGCAACAAATGTTGGAGTCCACAAAAATAGTGAGGAACGGGGACTATCCCTGAACTTGGCAAGAACAAAATGTGTGTATGTTGACACAAATCAATTATAATAGGATACAAGTGGACATCACGATTAATCGTCAAGCTATAGAGGCAGTTGTTGAATTTAATTATGTGGGATCATACATATTCAACCAAGGAGATTGTTTCAAAGAAATTAGAAGATGACTAGGGATGGCTCCTTCAGCCATGGTCTCCCTTATGGAAGTGTGGAATTATTGTAGCATCTCAAAATACACAAAGGTTTGACTGGTGAAAAACTTATTTTTTTTCCATAGTGACTTATAGATGAGAATCCTGGGAAATTAACGCTGCTGACAAGAAGAAAATTGGAGCCTTTCAGATGTGGTGCTGGCAAAGACTTATGTAGTTCTTGGACAGAAATTAGAAATATTACAGGAATCATATCAGGTGTACAGATAGAAATAACCTTGAGAAAGGTATCATGGAAGGAATGGTGGCAGGTCATCGTACTTGGGGACAAGCAGTGAAGAGATGGATAGACAGCATGTGGTAGATCACCAGAAGATCAGCTGCTGTGTGTCAGTGATTGGTATGTGGGTGGTTGTGCCTAGAGTTGGAGCAGGAATCAAGCCTAGTGCTTACAACTGGAGTCAGTAGCCAGTAACAGGAGCCAAGGGTCAGATCCAGAGTGAGAAATTTGAACTAAGGGTCAGAACCAGAGTCAGAGGCCAGATGGCAGAGCCATGCATCTGAGCCTGAGTCAGAAGTCACCCATCAGAGCCGAGGTACAGAGCCTGGGGAGAGGCAAAGCAGGGACAAGACAAGGGCCAAGGCAGGAGCGGGACAAAATATAGTGGGAACAAGCAGGAGCAGGAGCTATTGCAGCCATGGGGAAATGCTTTAAGCAGCTACTGAACTGCTGCTGGGCTTAATGGCCAGTCTGCTGACTCTTCCAACCGATCAGACCATGTAGCCAGTCAGCAGAGGTGGTGCTAGCCCACTGGGGGCCTACACAGGAATATTTTGGGCCACCCTCCCTGACACAACTCATAATAAAAAGTGAATAGGGGCCTCGTTGAGCTGCTCCGAGCCCTAGGCAATTGCTTCGTCTGCTTATGCCTAGCACTAGCTCTGCCTGTCAGTCGGTTTACTATAGGCGAGCTGCGCTCATTTGGCTGTCTATATACTAGTTCTGCTGCGGGTCCTGATTCCTGACGCTGAGCGTGTGAAGTTAGCAATGGATCAAGAAGGCTTCCAAAAATTCTGCTAGGATGTCACCAGTATTGAGACATGACTTTACTTACATGAAATCGACTTTACTTACTTACGAAATAATTCTCCATTTTGGAAAAGATTTGTACAGAAATCCCATCAAATTCTAAGCATTTGGAGTCAATCTTTTCTAAACAGAAAAGAATATCAGATAATAAATTAAACTTTATAATTTATTTTAAGTACCTATCAAATAACAAAATATAAAAACCATGCTCAGCCAAATCTATTCTAACTAGAGTAATATTCACCAACAATAAGTAATAACTGCCATATCCAACCAGCCAAAACTATCTAAAATAGTATTTATAAGGCCCTGATCAGCATAGTATCTCATTGCCTCTCAATACTTCCCTCGATCAAAAGCCTCAGAAAAAAAAGTCAGCTATGAAGTTTACTTGTAAGGTTGAACAATGCAACCAAATATGTGGGGATTGAGATCCAGAGTCAAGGATCACTCAGAGAATGTTCCTGGCCACTAACCTCCTCCCTTTTACACTGACAGGGTGTTAGCAAGAATGCCACTGCTGATCACAACTGGTGGTATCAAAGAGAGACAGCTGATCTCTCAAATGACAGATTCCAAATGACGTAGGGCTAGGCCTTTCTAACTCAAAACCAGCCCCTTAAAATCTTCTCAAACAAGGCAGTCAGTGAAAACTACAGAGCACTGGTGTGTGTTGTGCTGTCTGAATAAGGTACCGTTTAATACAAGGGGCAGCTGTACTCTGCACCAACTTCTGCTTTTGAATGGTACCAAAGCATAGCCCCATAAAAAGAGCTGATTACTGTAGTCTAGTGACAAAAACATGTAAAACTGTAGCAAGATACACACATGAAAGAAATGTGGCTTTCTTTTTGCCCACTCGAGATGGAAAAATCAAGTTTTGCTCCCACGTGCTAAATGAGTGTCCAAGAAAAGTGCAGGATAGAAGATGACCACTAATGTGGCATTTGGCCATCTACACGTGGCCAGAAGGCAATGCTCATTTGGATGCAGATGTTGCTACTTTCATCTATGCAACTTCACATTTGGACTACTGCAACATCTTGGAGCACTAGTTACCTATCCCAGACAGATTTAAAATGTTAGTTTTCACCTATAAAGTCCTCTATAGCCTGGGACCAGTCTACCTATAAGCCCATCTTTCTCTCTCTAAGACAGTGCTACAGTTGTAATCAGTAGAAACACTTATGCTTTCCTCAATAAAATAGAAAGACGGCTGTTGGCAGACCATTTTCTTAAAGGGCCCCAGAGCAACCAAAACTATTAGTACAGATCCTACACTCTATACGCAAATCTGAAAGCAGGCTGACTCAAAACAAGGATATCTGAGGATTCCGGATACTCCATCACAACTATCTCAATAAACCTACACAGAAAAGGAAAACTGGACACAAGGTTAACGGTTAGCAAGATCATTAGACTCAAGAGGGTTGTTGTTTTTTTGGGGAGAGGGGTGTAAAACAGAGGTTTCACAACGGCTTTCTTGGTGACAGCTGGCACCCTAAACCAATAAAATAAAGATGATGACACTGATGAGTACTTCTCCATTAGACTGACATGATAATCTTGGATACCAAAATTGATTGCCAGAAATAAGTGAGATTTTTTTTTACAGACTTTGATAAAACTCACATTTAATTATTTTAAACTATACAAATTAGATTTGTTGCTTTAAATCACTTCTCTCAGAATTACTGAATTTTAATTTTTTCACAGATATACACTCATCACACCTCTTACATTAAATATCCAAAAATTAACTGTTCTGCTAATCACCTCTGCCTTAGCAAATCAATGAGCAGTACAATGTCCACTAGTATGTGACAGCAACTCTTTCTTCTTTGAGTCTAATGACCACATTTCAGTAATTAATGAACCAAACACAGCCCAGTTAATCCCATTACTGCAATAAGGATCTATTCTCTTCTTGATGTGCATGCATAACTCCCATTAACATTAATGGAAGTTATGAATGTTTATCAGAGGGGTAATAAGCTCTTTTGAATGTACAGTGCACAACCTACCTGGGGATGTGAAATGGTTCTAGCAGGATATATTGCATTCCCTGCTGCAACATCATGGAAAAAAGATTGTACACACTTCTGTTGACCACAATGATATGACTCTGAAAGGGTAGTGATACTGCAGGAGATATATGGAATGACTATAAGCATGAGTATCTGTCAGCTGTTGTGCACTCCATATTTTGTTTTTTAAAACAGTATCAGATTTTTAATCTTTTGGGATTTTTATATGCTAATGGACTAACGAGGTGATGGACAAACAGGTAAACAGCTGTCCTAATTTTGAGAGCCTTAAGAGAACAAGCTATAGAACTGCACAGGATATTACTATAGTACAAAGCATCAAGTGATGGGACAAAAATTATCAGATCAATGAGCTCACAGTGCAATTCCAAGGAATATATCAATAAGGCAGTACACAACTGATGAACAAAAAGAAAGAAAGGTCCCCTGAAGCTAAGACATTTTGGGTAAAGAAGCCAGAGCCTACGAGAATGACCATCTGAAAGGGACAGTAGCTAAGTACTTAGAATAGGAGATCATAAGATTTCCCTCTACACTAAAATAAAAATTAGATGTACAAGGCCTGGTCTACACTACGACTTTAATTCGGTTTTATCAGCGTTAATTCGAATTTACCCTGCAACCGTCCACACAACGACGCCATTTATTTCGAAATAAAGGGCCCTTTAAATCGATTTCTGTACTCCATCCCGACGAGCGGAGTAGCGCCAAAATAGATTTTAACATTTCGAATTAGGGATAGTGTGGCCGCAATTCGATGGTATTGGCCTCCGGGAGCTATCCCACAGTGCATCATTGTGACCGCTCTGGACAGCAATCTAAACTCGGATGCACTGGCCAGGTAGACAGGAAAAGCCCCGCAAACATTTGAATTTCATTTCCTGTTTGCCCAGCATGGAGAGCACAGGTGACCACAGATAGCTCATCAGCACAGGTAGCCATGCAGGCCGATAATCGAAAAAGAGCACCAGCATGGACCGTGAGGGAGGTACTGGATCTGATCGCTATATGGGGAGAGGATTCAGTGCTAGCAGAACTTCGTTCTAAAAGACGAAATGCCAAAACTTTTGAAAAAATCTCCAAGGGCATGATGGAGAGAGGCCACAATAGGGACTCAGATCAGTGCCGCGTGAAAGTCAAGGAGCTCAGACAAGCCTATCAAAAAACAAAGGAGGCAAACGGTCGCTCTGGGTCAGAGCCGCGGACATGCCGCTTCTACGCCAAGCTGCATGCAATTCTAGGGGGGGCTGCCACCACTACCCCACCTGTGATCGTGGATTCCGGGTCGGGGATAGTCTCATCAGCTACACCTGAGGATTCTGCCGATGGGGGAGAGGAGGAGGAGGAGCTTGCAGAGAGCACACAGCACTCCATTCTCCCCAACAGCCAGGATCTTTTTTCTCAGCCTGACTGAAATACCCTCCCAACCCAGTATCCAAGACCCTGACCCCATGGAAGGGACCTCAGGTGAGTTTACCTTTTAAAATATAAAACTTGTTTTAAAAGCAAACGGTTTTTAATGATTACTTTGCCCTGAGGACGCATTCGCGGTCAGTTCAGCTACTGGAAAAGTCTGTTAATGTGTCTGGGGATGGAGCGGAAATCCTCCAGGGACATCTCCATGAAGCTCTCCTGGAGGTACTCCAAAAGCCTTGCCACAAGGTTTCTGGGCAGTGCATCCTTATTCCGTCCTCCATGGTAGGACACTTGACCACGTCATGCTTGCAGCAAGTAATCTGGTATCATTGCCTGACAAAGCCTGGCAGCGTATGGTCCCGGTGTTTGCTGGCATTCAAGCAACATCCGTTCTTTATCTTGTTGTGTAATCCTCAGGAGAGTGATATCACTCATGGTAAGCTGGTTGAAATACGGGAACTTAATTAAGGGGACAGAGGTGGCCGTTCCTACTGGGCTGTTTGCCTGTGGCTGAAAATAAATCCTTCCCTGCAGTTAGCCAAGCGCAGATGGGAAATTGGCCCTGAGCTTTTCGCGTTTGGCTAGCAGGGATCTTCCCTGTTACCAGCCACGCGGTGGGGGGAGGGGTACCGTGATCATCCCAGAGAATTTATGGCGGGAGGGGGATGGCGGGGGGGTGGTTAGTTTGTTTTCTGCTGCTGCTGCTGAATGTTAACAGAAAAACCGCAGCACTCTACGGGCTTTGCTTGGTATGTGGGAAAGGAGGGCGCAGAAGCCGTAAGACAATGGCTTACCATGGCCGCATGCAAGCCGAATTCTGTTGCCCGGACCTGTGATCTCTAGCAGCAAAGCCACAGGCACTCAGTATTAAGAGGCAAAATGCGACCTTGCACAGAAATCACATGTGCCATGTAATGTGAATAATGTTGGTCACCGTGAAAGAGTATAAGCATTGTTCTGCAAAATGTAGCTTTTAAAACAATTCTCTCTTTTTCCCCCTCCCTACAGCAGCTGCAAATTCCTCAAGCCTCCCTCCTCCATCCCGAAGGCTATCACAGATAAGGCGTCGTAAAAAGAAGACGTGAGACGAGATGTTTGCAGAAATTATGGAATCCAGCCGCAGTGACAGAGCTCATCTGAATGAGTGGAAGGACACGGTTTCAAAGTATAGGAAAGAAGCCAGTGAACGTGAGGACAGGAGGGACCAACGTGAGGACAGGAGGGACCAACGTGAGGACAGGAGGGACGCTCGAGATGAGAGGTGGCAGCAGGAAGATCAGAGGAGGCAGGATGCAACGCTGGGGCTGCTGCGTGAGCAAACAGACATGCTCCGGCGTCTGGTGGAGCTTCAGGAACGGCTGCAGGAAAACAGACTGCCGCTACAGCCCCTGTACCCCCCTCCTCCCTCCCCATGTTCCATGTCCTCCTCACCCAGACGTGTAAGAACGCGGGGGGGGGGGGAGGCTACGTACACCTTCCCATTCCACCCCAGTGGACAGCCCAAGCAAAAGGCTGTCATTTTTTTAACCTTTTTTTAGTGGCCTTTTCCTTCCCACCGATCCTCCTCCCAAATCCCACCCGGGTTCCCTCCCTCTTTTTCTAATCTATTAATAAAGAATAAATGATTTTTAAATGATAGTGACTTTATTTGGTTTGAAAGCAAGCTGGGGGAAGGGGGAGGGTGGGTTCCTTACAGAAAATGAGTCAATAAAGGGGGCAGGTTTTCATGAAGGAGAAACAAACAGATATTTCACACTGTAGCCTGGCCAGTCATGAAACTAGTTTTCAAAGCTTCTCTGATGCACAGCGCTTCCTGGTGTGCTCTTCTAATCGCCCTGGTGTCTGGCTGCGCGTAATCAGCAGCCAGGCGATTTGCCTCAGCCTCCCACCCCGCCATAAAGGTCTCCCCCTTACTTTCACAGAGATTGTGGAGCACGCAGCAAGAAGAAATAACAATGGGGAGATTTCTTTGGCTGAGGTCAGAGCGAGTCAATAATGAACGCCAGCGACCTTTTAAACGGCCAAATGCACATTCTACCACCATTCTGCACTTGCTCAGCCTGTAGTTGAACAGCTCCTGACTCCTGTCCAGGCTGCCTGTGTATGGCTTCATGAGCCATGGCATTAAGGGGTAGGCTGGGTCCCCAAGAATAACTATTGGCATTTCAACATTCCCAACGGTTATTTTCTGGTCCGGAAAGTAAGTCCCTTGCTGCAGCCCTTTAAACAGAGTAGTGTTCCTGAAGACGCAAGCGTCATGAACCCTTCCCGCCCAGCCCGCGTTGATGTTGGTGAAACGTCCCTTGTGATCCACAAGTGCTTGCAGCACCATTGAAAAGTACCCCTTGCGGTTTATGTACTCGGTGGCTTAGTGCTCCGGTGCCAAGATAGGGATATGGGTTCCATCTATCGCCCCACCACAGTTAGGGAATCCCATTGCAGCAAAGCCATCCACTATGGCCTGCACATTTCCCAGAGTCACTAACTTTCATAGCAGCACCTGAGTGATTGCTTTGGCTACTTGCATCACAGCAGCCCCCACAGTAGATTTGCCCACTCCAAATTGATTCCCGACTGACCGGTAGCTGTCTGGCGTTGCAAGCTTCCACAGGGCTATCGGCATGCGCTTCTCAACTGTGAGGGCTGCTCTCATCTTGGTATTCTGGCGTTTCAGGGCAGGGGAAAGCAAGTCACAAAGTTCCATGAAAGTGCCCTTACGCATGCGAAAGTTCCGCAGCCACTGGGAATCATCCCACACCTGCAACACTATGCGGTCCCACCAGTCTGTGCTTGTTTCCCTTGCCCAGAATCGGCGTTCCATGGATAGAATCTGCCCCATTAACAACATGATCTCCAAAGCACCGGGGCCCGTGGTTTCACAGAATTCTGTGTCCGTGTCCATGTCCTCATCATGCTTGTCGCTGTGCTGCCGCTGCCTCCTCGCCTCATTTTTCTGGTCCTGGCTCAGCATAAACTCCACGAGAACGCGCGAGGTGTTTACAATGTTCATGACTGCTGTCTTGAGCTGAGCGGGCTCCATGCTTGCCGTGGTATGGAGTCTGCAGTGTTCACCCAGGAAAAAAGGCGCGAAATGGTTGTCTGCCGTCCGTTGCTTTCATGCAGGGAGGGAAGGAGGGAGGGAGGGAGGAGGTGAGGCTGTACCCAGAACCACCTGCGACGATGTTTTTTGTCCCATCAGGCACTGGGATCTCAACCCAGAATTCCAATGGGCGCGGGAGACTGCGGGAACTATGGGATAGCTACTCACAGTGCAACGCTGCAGAAATCGACGCTAGCCCCAGTACTTGGACGCACACCGCCGAATTAATGTGCTTAGTGTGGCCGCATACATTTCGACTTTATACAATCTGTTTCCCAAATTCGAATTATATAAATTCGGATTAATCCCGTAGTGTAGACATACCCCAAGTCTAGCACTGCAAAATTTGGCTAATACAAAACATGCCTGCAACTTGTATCTTTGTCTTGTGATATTGTTACCTCATGAACTCCGGAGCCCTAGTTATAACAGGCTGAGTTAAACAAAGTTAACATAGCCAAAATAAAGGGCTTCAGCTTTAGATCTATTAGAGTTTTTCAGTTTTCAAATATAAATGAACACCTAGAGTGTTTTTAAAATGCTCCATAACACTGATATCTGTGTACAATTTTAGAAATATATTTTGTGTAATCTATGCATGAAATATTTTAAAACACTAACTATAACTCAGGATTCTTTCAGACACAAAAGAAAAGTTTATTTGAAAGAGTGCCAAAATTACTTTTATAGCTGACATGAAACTGACACAGTAACCTACTAAATATTTGTGCAAGTACTAACAACCAAGCAAAGGATATCAGAGACAGTGACTAGAAGAACAAACAGCTGCCTGTACTTAAGCATTCCATTCTGCTAGCATAGCTAATATGATTGGCAAAGGAAGTTACACCCACTTTATAATACTACTACTACATTTGGCAAGTAGATGTTCTAAATGGAAATATTCCAGCAATGAATTTTCCAAAAGATGTTGTGTGATTCATTAAAAAAAGGTCAAAACCAAATAAACTATAAGTTTCATTGCAAAAAAGCTTGAGAATTATTAAAATTATGCACATACATATAATATGTGTATATACAGTACATGACTATTTAAGATTAATATCACTTGGGTTCAGAAATTAGTGATCATAAATCAAGAGGCTATTTTGACTATTAGTAGATTGTGAAATATAGTTGAAATGTATTTATTTCAACTGGTATATGTGATAGTATATGTGAACCTCCTACTGATTTGAGGATGGCCATTATCAGAAATGTCACTTTTCAGCAAACTCTGGCAGCATAAGGAGAGGTTACTCACCTCATGGTTGCTCTATTTCAGATGTCCCTGTGCCCTTGATCGGAAATTTCTGATAGCAGTGCCTGTTCAGCCTATGCATGCACCCCATATATCCTTGTGCCTCACACCTCGCACTGACCTTATATGGGCTTGCATGAGCAAACCACCCTCAGTTCCTTCTCCATCGCAAAGACCCACAAGGGAGACACTGAAGCAGAAAGGAAAGAGGGTGGGTAGTGTAGCACCCTCAGGTGAATGCATCTCAGAGTTGTACTGTGGGTACTGCAGAAGGTGAGTAAATTCTCCTTCTTGTTGGATTAGCGTCCCTGTGGGGGCTCCACTTCAGATGACTGCCAAGTAGTACCCGCTTTAAGGAGGTGGGAAGTTCAGATCAGAATCCAATAGAGAAGAGATAACTGCATTACCGCAGGTACCAAAGTGTAATGATTAGAAAAAGTATGAACAGCGGGACCAAGTTACCACTTCTTGAGTAGTTCAGTGCAGTTTTGGGGAAAAAACTGGAAGATGAAAGGTTTGATTAATATGAGATTCTGAGGACACCTTCGGTAAAATTTTTGGATGTCTTGTAAGTGTGGTGAGCTATTTTCAGACACACTCATATTCATAGACGCAGTAACCATCCCAAACACACAAAGTCATCTATTATCTATAGCCAGGCACTCTGATACCATAGAATATGCTCCGAGGAGTAAGACTGTGATAAACATGTTAACACACTCAAATCTGCCTTCATCAAACAAGGACACTTCACCAGAAAAGTGGATCACATCATGTAACAGGCCACCCAAATACCATGAGAGAACCTGTTTCAATAAAGAAATAAAATCCCGCTGACTACACACTCCCAATTGTCACCTACTAACCCACACTGGAACCCATAAGGGGTATCATCAAACACTACAACCCAAACTCGACGGGGACCCCATCCTGACTGAAATCATTCCTGAACCCCTCCCCTTCTGGCCTTCAAACAACTCCCCCAAACTCTCAAAGCTTACCAGCAGAAGCAAGCTCCTCACAGACCAAAGCACCGACTCAAAGCAGCTACAGTGATCAACACCCACCGCAAGATCCATGGATCCTACACATGCCCATCACAATATGTGGTGTCCCTCATCCAGTGCACTAAATTCCCTAATAAAAACCTATGTGGATGAAACCACACAATCACTACATTCTCGAATGAACTCATACAGGAAAATGATAAGCCAAAAACACTATCACCTGTGGCTTAAAACTTTTCACAAAGTGATCACTCTATATCTGACCTATCAATCCTCATCCTCAAAGGAAACCAGCATAAAAATTTCAACAGATGAGCCTAGGAGCTTAAATTCATAACTTTGCTAGACACTAAAAATCATGGTCTTAATAAAGACACTGGTTTTATGACTTATTATAAGAATCTGTAACCCACTAACCCCCTTTTTGTCCTATGACTACTGCGGTGTTAACAGGCCACTTCATCTTGAATGGTCACTTAGAATATGTGCCCACTACTTATGCTGAACTGTTTGGTCTTGTGTTTAACTGTGACACTCTGAGTAACTTTCCCAGACGTATGGAAGAGCTCTGTGTAGCTCAAAAGCTTCTCTCTTTCACCAACAGAAGTTGGCCCAATAAAAGATATTATCTCACCCACCTTGTGTCTTTTATAACCTGGGACTGACACAGCTACACCACTGCATACGAGAAATCTGTTGAGTCCGCAAATAGCTTACGACCAACAAAGGGAAAATCTTTGGAATTACTCTGAACTTCTCTTGGAAAGCCCAACAGCTGTAGCAAAGACACTATTCTCATGACCACTGCAATAGACACAGACCATGTTGCGGTACTGCAGCATCCAAGCAGGCCTGGAGCAATCTTTTTGCCAGGAACTGATCCTCTTCTATAATGGACTTAAACTGGTCCCGATGTTCTTAGAACATGAGAACAGCCATCCTCGGTCAGATTAAAGGTTCATCTAGCCCAGTATTCTGTCTTTTGACAGTGGCTAATGCCAGATGCCCCAGAGGGAATGAACAGAAGAGGTAATCCATTCCCTGTCGCCCATTCCAAGCATCTGGCAAACAGAGACTAGGGACACATCTCTGCCCATCCTGGCTAATAGCCATTGATAGACCTATCCTCCATGAACTTATCTTGTTCTTTTTTATATCTTGTTATAGTCTTGGCCTTCACAACATCCTCTGGCAAAGAGTTCCACAGGTTGACTGTGCATTGTGTGAAAAAATACTTTTTTGTTTTAAACCTTCTGCCTATTAATTTAATTTGGTGACCCCTAGTTCTTGTGTTATGAGAAAGAGTAAATAAAACTTCCTTATTTACTTTCTCCACACAAGTCATGATTTTATAGACCTCTATCATAATTCCCCCTTAGTCGTCTCTTTTCCAAGCTGAAAAGTCCCAGTCTTATTAATCTCTCCTCATATGGCAGCCATTCCATACCCCTCATAATTTTTGTTGCCCTTTTCTGTACCTTTTCTAATTCCAATACATCTTTTTTTAGATGGGCAACCACATCTGCAGACAGTATGATGTGGGCGTACCATGGATTTATACAGAGGCAATATGATATTTTCTGTGTTGTCTATCCCTTTCTTAATGATTTCCAACATTCTGATAGCTTTTTTGACTGCCGCTGCACATTGAGAGGATGTATTCAGAGAACTATCCACAATGACACCAAGATCTCTTTCTTGAGTGGTAACAGATAATTTAGACCTGATCATTTTATATGTATAGTTGGGATTATATTTTCCAAAATGCATTACTTTGCATTTATCAACACTGAATTTCATTTGCCATTTTGTTGCCCAGTCACCCTGTTTTGAGCGATCCCTTTGTAGCTCTTCACAGTCTGCTTGGGACTAAACTATCTTGAGTAGTTTTGTAGTATTTGAAAATTTTGCCACCTCACTGTTTATCCCTTTTTCCAGATAATTTATGAATATGTTGAATAGGACTGGTCCCAGTACAGACTTCTGGGTGACACCACTATTTACCTCTCTCCATTCTGAAAACTGACCATTTATTCCTACCCTGTGTGTCCTATATTTTAACCAGTTACCAATCCATGAGAGGACCTTCCCTCTTATCCCATGACTGCTTACTTTACTTAAGAGCCTTTGGTGAGGGACCTTGTTAAAGGCTTTCTGAAAATCTAAGTATACTATATCCACTGGATCCCCCTTGTCCACGTTTGTTGACTCCCTCAAAGAATTCTAGTAGATTGGTGAGGCATGATTTCCCTTTACAAAAAACATGTTGACTCTTCCACAACAAACTATGTTCATCTATATGTGACAATTTTGTTCTTTACTATATTTTCAACCAGTTTGCCCGGTACTGAAGTCAGGCTTACCGGCCTGTAATTGCCGAGTTTACCTTTGAAGCCCTTTTTAAACATTGGAGTCACATTAGCTATCCTCCAGTCATTTGGTACAGAAGACTACAGTTAATAGTTCTGTAATTTCACTTTTGAATTCCTTCAGAACTCTTGGGTGAATACCATCTGGTCCTGGTGACTTATTACGGTTTAGTTTATCAATTTGTTCCTAAGCCTCCTCTAACGACACCTCAATCTAGGACAGTTCCTCAGATTTGTCACTTAAAAAGAATGGCTCAGGTTTGTGAATCTCCCTCACATCCTCAGCCGTGAAGATCAACACAAAGAATTCATTTAGTTTCTCCACAATGGCCTTCTCGTCCTTGAGTGCTCCTTTAGTATCTTGATTGTCCAGTGGCCCCACTGGTTGTTAAGCAGGCTTCCTGCTTCTGAGGTACTTAAACTTTTTTTTTTTGCTATTACTTTGAGTCATTGGCTAGCTGTTCTTCAAATTCTTTTTTGGCCTTCCTAATTATATTTTAACACTTCATTCACCAGAGTTTATGCTCCTTTCTATTTTTCTCACTAGGATTTAACTTCTACTTTTTAAAGGATGCCTTTTTGCCTCTCTCTGCTTCTTTTACTTTGTTGTTTAGCCATGGTGGCACTTTTTTGGTTCTCTTACTATGTTTTTTTAATATGGGGAATACATTTAAGTTGAGCCTCTATTATGGTGTCTTTAAAAAGTTTCCATGCAGCTTGCAGGGATTTCACTTTTTGTGCTGTATCTTTTCATTTCTGTTTAACTAACTTCCTCATTTTTGCGTAATCCCCCTTTCTGAAATTAAATGCTACAGTACTGGCTGATGTGGTGTTTTCCCAAACCACAGGGATGTTAAATTTAATTATATTATGGTCACTATTACCAAGCGGTCCAGCTATATTCACCTCTTGGACCAGATCCTGTGCTCCACTTAGGATTAAATCAAGAATTGCCTCTCCTCTTATCGGTTCCAGGACTAGCTGCTCCAAGAAGCATTCATTTAAGGTGTTCAGAAACTTTCTCTCTGCATCCCGTCCTAAGGTGACATGTACCCAGTCAGAAATCCCCCATTATTATTGAGTTTTTTTATTTTTATAGCCTCTCTAATCTCCGGGAGCATTTCACAATCACTATCACCATCCTGGGTCAGGTGGTTGGTAATATATCTCTATTGTTATATTCTTATTATTTGAGTACGGAATTACTATCCAGAGAGATTCTATGGTACAGTTTGGTTCATTTAAGATTTTTACTTCACTTGATTCTACACTTTCTTTCACATATAGTGCCACTCCCTCATCAGCCTGACCTGTTCTGTCCTTCCGATATATTTTGTACCCTGGTATTACTGTGTCCCATTGTTTATCCTCATTCCACCAAATTTCTGTGATGCCTATTATATCAATATCCTCATTTAATACAAGGCACTCTAGTTCACCCATCTTATTATTTAGACTTTTAGCATTTGTATATAAGCACTTTAAAAACTTGTCACTGATTAGCTGTCTGCCATTACATGATGTAATTGAATGGGACTTTTTTTCATCTGATGAGAAACAGTCAAATCATATCTGTATTTTATCATCTTCCATCCTCTCTTCCTTACTACCACATTGAGAATCTCCATTAATAGATCCTCTCCTAAGGGATGTCTCTGTCTGAACCACGTGCTCCTCCACACCTATCGGCTTTCTTCTAGCCCTTAGTTTAAAAACTGTTCTATGATCTTTTTAATTTTAAGTGCCAGCAATCTGTTTCCATTTAATTTAGGTGGAGCCCACCCTTCCTGTATAGGCTCCCTTTCCCAAAAGTTTCCCTAGTTCCTAATAAACCTAAACCCCTTCTCCCTACACCATCATCTCATCCATGCATTGAGATCTTGCAGTTCTACCTGTCTAACTGGCTCTGCGCATGGAACTGGAAGCATTTCAAAGACTGCTAAGAGGTCCTGGACTTCAATCTCTTACCTAGCAGCTTAAATATGGCCTCCAAGACCTCTCTCCTATCCTTCCCTATGTCATAGGTACCTGCATGTACCACAACCACAGGCTCCTCCCCAGCACTACACATAAGTCTATCTAGAGGTCTTGAGAGATCTGCAACCTTCGCACCAGGGAGGCAAGTCACCATGCAGTTCTCCTGGTCAGTGAAAAACCAGCTATGTTTCTAATGATCGAATTGCCCATTACTAACACCTGTCTCTTCCTAATGACTGGAGTTCCCTCCCCCGGAGAGGTATCCTCGGTGCGAGAGGATACCACAACATTATCTGGAAGGAGGGTCTGAACTATGGGATCTTTTCCCTCTGCTCCAGTTGGATGTTCTCCTTCCCTGAGATTTTTATCCTCCACAATAGCACAGAGGCTGGGGGCGGGGAGGGGGAGCAGACGACACACCGTTCTACTATGTCCTGGAAAGTCTCATCTATGTACCTCTCTGTCTCCCTTAGCTCCTCCAGTTCAGCCACTCTCATCTCCAAAGCCTGTACACTGTTTCTGAGGGCCAGGAGCTCCTTGCACCGAATGCACAGATATGCCACCATTTCCTTACAAATCCTGGTGTATAAAGGCCCAGAGAGTGCAGGGTTAGCCCTAGAGTCTTTCAGGCTGTGCAATTTACTGTCTGTCGCAAGAACCGTGCCAGACCATCAAACGGGAGGTCCTAGATGGACTGCTGAACCTCCACCGACAAGCCCGACGACTGTAGCCAGGATGCACGCCTCATCAAAATGGCCAAAGCCATGGTTCGGGCCGCGGAGTCCACCATATGGGAGGCTGCTTGGAGGGCTTGGCCACAGCCCTCCCTTCATCAAGGATCACCAGGAACTCCTCCTGGACTCCTCTGGCAGTGAGTCCAAGAACCTGGCCATGGATGGCCAAATATTAAAATCATTACGGCCAGGTAAGACCTGATGTTGGCCACTCTCAGCTGGTGGCTGGCCGCAGAATAAATCTTTCTGCCAAAGAGATCAAGCCTCTTTGCCTCCTTATTCTTAGGCATCGATCCCGGTTGGCCCTATCTATTGCCCTCATTGGCTACTGATACAACCAGTAAGCTTAAAGCGGAGTGGGTATACAGATATCCAAACCCCTTACCAGGGACGTAGCACTTTCTTTCTGCCCATTTGGAGATGAGGGGCAGGGAGCTTGCCACAAGGTCTTGATCAGTTTTACCACTCCCTCGTGGAAAGGTAATGCCACCCTGGAGGGGGCTGCTGCACTTAATTGAACAGGGAGTCAGAGGGCTCAGCCAATTCCTTGGTTTCCAGCCCCAGGTTTGATGCCACCCTCTCTAACAGCTGCTGGTGGGCCCTTGCATCATACTGGGGTGCTGTGTGGGAAGGCCCTGCTATCGCCTCATCAGGCGAAGATGAGGAGGCAGCGGGTATAGGTGGGTCTGCCAAATCCACTGCCTCTACCAGGGGAACCTCACCCAAGGCTGGTTGCACCTTGGGATCATGCTCTAACTCCGCTTCCAAGTCCAGGAGACTGTTGCTGACCGTCTTTCAGATACCTGGAGACCGACCCGTGCCCTTGCGATGGTTGGGAAAACCCCCAGGGGTCCCATAATTGCCAGGGGGCCAGCCACTGACGCTCCGGCCATGCAGCCACTGGTGGCCCAGACAGAAATGCCAATGCGCCCGGTGGGTGACCCTGGCCTGCAGGCAGGTCTTCCTCCTCACTGTCAGAGCCTGAGGAGGGGGAGACTTGTCTGGGCGACCAGGATGGTACCGATGCTGCCTGTCTACCCAGTTCCCGTGGGCCCCCTCCGCGTACCTTGGCAAGGGACCTATACTGGTATGATGGCTCTTGGTGCTGCGACTCCGGTGACTGGCGGCGGTATTTGGTGGATCGGCGATGGTACCCCAGTGGTTGACAGCTCGCACTTTGAGAGCAGTGCTGCTCCGTGTACAACAGCAAGAACGGGAATGAGAGGATCAATGTCTCCAAGACCGTCGACGTACCAGCAATCTGGAGATGGGACTCTGGGGACCGGCATCTGGACTCTTCGGAGCGGTGCTGCAAGTTTGCAGATCGACCCTGCCGCTCAAGGGACCGGTGCCAGGACTCCAGGGACTGGCAACGTGCCTCCACAGATCTGCGCCAATATCCCTAAGTCTCTTTTCTTTCACTTCACCCCAGTCTCTATGCCCTAAGACATGTACCTTAATACATAGTCTTTGACTGACCAATTTCATGACAATGATTTCATGACAATGAGCAATGAAACATGTTATTGGATAAATATTTTTAAATAAATACATTTATTCAAGATTAAATAAGAACATAAGAATGGCCATACTGGGTCGGACCAGTGGTCCATCTAGCCCAGTACCCTGTCTTCCAACAGTGGCCAGTGCCAGAGACTTCAGAGGGAATGAACAGAACAGGGCAATTATTGAGTGATCCATCTCCATCGTCTAGTCTCAGTTTCTGGCATTGAGGGGTTTAGCGACAACCAGAGCATGGGGTTGTATCCATGACTATGTAACACACTTTTATTTAGTTGTAGCAGATTAACAGGTTGTTCTATAAATGTATAAAGAAGAATGTATTGTGCAGAATAATAACCATTAGTTTATGCTCAATTTAAAACATGTCTCTGTGGAAAATAAAAGATATTTCTAATAAGTAAACTGTAAGATCAGTTTTTTACACTGCCTCTTGTCCCAATAGTAGTCACTCAGGTTCTGATAAAATTATGCAATGTGGTATATGAAATTTGCCCGATTTCTCTCTCGCAAACATTATCTGGCTGGGGCCATAATGTTTCTTTTGAGTAATATTACTACAAGGAAATGCATATTCATTGCTTGTACTCAAACAAATACATTGATTCATTTTCCCAAAAGGTTACCTTATCCAGGGTCTCAGAGAAATTTATTAGATACCATGATTTTCAAATTGTGTTAAGAGATGGTTTTTAATTTACTAAGACTATGATATCACCAAACAATTGGTGGCATCCCAAATGCACACTATAAAGATCTATCATCATCCTTTTATGCCATTTAGCTAAAAATTATAAAACAGTTTTAGAATGTGAACCCACAAAAAATGAACAAAGCTGAAGCTATTCTGGAACTTGGAAAGAAGGTACTTCCCTGCCAAATTCTGGTATTATCCTTTGCCATTTCTTATCCATTATTTTTGTAATCTAATATAAAAGGATCAGGTGGAAATTCATGGTACTCAGAGAATAAAACAAAGAGGCTATGACGCAACAGTGGTAAAACAGAAATTCTAGGGAGACTCTAGATTTATTTACCAAAGATGCAGAGAAGACATTTTATTCACCATATCAGCAGTCCTTGCATATAAACACGATCTGTGCTCTGGTCTACAAAAATCTCCCCCTTCTACATGGTTATTGCACTGGAATTAAGGCCTTTGACAGAGACCTTCAAGAGAACCCTGAAATATCAGCTGTAATATATAGTTCAAGGGAGAATAAATGAATGCTCTGTGGTTGCAGATGATATGGTATTTACTCTTGTTAAATCAGAGCTGCCCTTCAATCAAATACTTGATTTGATAACATCCTTCAGGGGAAATCTGTCAAAAAAGCAAATATTTAACAGATATGCCCCCAAACCGAGTGCAAGCAAGGGGGAAAAGAGCTATATTTAGTTGTCATGAAGCCATTGCACAGCTATATTTCACTAGAATTGATAACAAAAGAAACATCTTTTTCTGACAATTGACATTTAGTAACTGTCATTTTAAGTGTCTGATAATCTCTCATTCCCACTTCAATTCTTGATGGCCGCATTTTTAGTCCCGAGAGTGAGGAGGGAAACTTCATTTTTTAAAAGAATTTAGATAACCTTTTTCACTTAGAAGTATTTATTTCAGAATTTCTCCAGTGCAAATAACTGCCAACATTTTAAAACCTGGGTGCCTAAATCCACAGTTAGGGCACCTGAATGGAACTGGCCCCAATCTTCAGAACTACTAGACAATTCCATCTCCCACTAACTTCAGTGGGAGATGGGAGTGCTGTTTACTATCAAAATATACATTCTTTTGAAAGGACACATCAAAACATGTCTTTCTGGAAATGTCAAAGAGGGATGCTTTGACATTGTTGGAACTCCTCCTCCCCCTGTGAAATAGACAATTTCTTGAAGCATTTTGATTTCAGTGGAATCACATGTTCAATCAAAGTATTTTTAAACTTTTAAAACAGCAAAAATTTTACATAACGATGTAAAGTTGCCACCTCAAATTTAAGGCATTTCATTGTTTGTTTATTGTTTTGTGAGACTGGTCAAGGATGCCCATTCTTATTCTCTAATTTTCAATTGAGTCTTTTACTCATCATTGATTGATACTGTAAAGGCCCAAGTATTAAAAGCATTAATTTGGGGAAATCTCTGTTATGTGATTATATGCAGGGGACAGTATTTTATTTACTCAGATTGCGCCATCTTCTCGCAAGCTATGAAGCTTGTAGAGAAATTCTTAAGTCAGTTTGGCTATTAAGCAGCAAGAACAGAAGAACCACAATTCCTTTTTAATTAAATAATAATTAAAAAAGATCAATAATCCAAGTGAAATGGTGTCTGGGTAGCTTAGCACATCTGATAATTACAATTTAAAGAGACACTGCAAATGTCACCTCTTTTCAGAATGGTCTCTGTTGCTTCCTATGTTTGGGAAGTTATGTGTATTGGCACAATAAGCGCAAAACCATAAAGTAGTGCCCACCAAAGCCACATAAATCCTCCCCCTCAGATCTCCACGTTCAGAACAAGGTTATAAAAGATTCCCATGAGCCCAGTCATCCTTAGGTCCTTCTTTATGGAAGGTATAGGGGGGGAAAATCATGCCTTACCATTCATTCTCTGCATTTTTAATATCTAAACTTAAAGTAGCTATGAAAAGTCCTTATCTTCAAATTTTGCCTGATAAGAGCTTCACAGTTGCTTCAGCATCCATATTTCAGCATTATCATCAGTTTCAAGATTACTAAGAAAAATGGCTGAAGCTTTCAATTTACCAACCATGAAAGTTAAAATAAATAAATCAATAAGGCATATCCCTAATTCAATGTGCTCCTGCCTAAAAAGGATGAGAAAGACACACTGCCTATTAACCAAGTTTTCTTTCATTAACATTTGTCTCACTCAAGACTTGCTTGCTACAGTTATGAGAAATGCTAGTTGCCTTTATTAGGTATCCCACAAAGAGTTAAACATTTTTCCCCCACTCTCCACACTATGGTAGTTTCACAATGGTCAAGAAAATGCTAAGCAGATCAGTCTGATCCCCTCCTTCTGACAAGCATTCCAACTTGCTCAAAAATATATCTATTAATCTGTGACTTTGGCTCCCCACACCACTAACCATCAAGCCACTCTAAGTGGAAAGACTCATCATCATAACTATCCGCCTCCTCTGGAACACCTGGGGGAACAATTTTAGAAATATTCGAATGAGGAGGTATCATCTCAGGGTCAGAGTACCACCCATTTTCGACATGGTTTTAAGTTTGTAGTGCTACGGATAGGCATGTCCTAAGAGTTTTGATCTGTAGAGACAATATACTCTAATGTCTACACTACGAAGTTACTCCGATTTTACAGAAGTCGGTTTTTGGGACCAGATTGTATAAAGTCGAGTGCATGCGTCCACACTAAGCACATTAATTCGGCGGTGTGCGTCCATAGTACCGTGGCAAGCATTGACATTCCGAGCAGTGCACTGTGGGTAGCTATCCCACAGTTCCCACTGCCCATTGGGATTCTGGGTTGAGCTCCCAATGCCTGATGGGGCCAAAAATTTGTCGCAGGTGGTTCTGGGTAAATGTCGTCAGTCAACCCTCCCTCCGTGTAAGCAATGGCAGACAATCATTTCACGCCCTTTTCCCTGGATTGCCCAAGCAGACACCATAGCACTGCAAACATAAAGCCTGTTCAGCTCACCGCAGCAGTTATGAGCATTGTAAACACCTCGCGCATGAGCATGCAGTTTATGCAGAACCAGAACCTGAAAAACCAGGCGAGGAGAGTGATGAGGACATGGACACAGACTTCTCTCAAAGCGCGGGCCCTGGCAATGTGGACATCATGGTGTTAATGGGGCAGGTTCATATGGTGGACTGCCGATTCTGGGCCGGGGAAAAAAGCACAGACTGGTGGGACCGCATAGTGTTGCATGTTTGGGATTATTCCCAGTGGCTCTGAAACTTTCACATAGTAAGGCCACTTTCATGGAACTTTGTGACTTGCTTTCCCCTGCCCTGAACCGCAAGAATACTAAGATGAGAGCAGCCCTCCAAGTTCACAAGCGAGTGGCAATAGCCCATGGAAGCTTGCAATGCCAGACAGCTACCAGTCAGTTGGTAATCAATTTGAAGTGGGCAAATCTACTGTGGGAGTTGCTGTGATCCAAGTAGCCAACGCAATCACTGAGCTGCTGCTATCAAAAATAGTGATTCTGGGAAATGTGCAGGTCATAGTAGATGGCTTTGCTGCAATGGGATTCCCTAACTGTGGTGGGGCTATAGACGGAACGCATATCCCTATCTTGGGACCGGACCACCTTGGCAGCCAATACATAACCGCAAGGGGTACTTCTCAATGGTGCTGCAAGCACTGGTGGATAACAAGGGACATTTCACCAACATCAACGTGGGATGGCCAGGAAAGGTTCATGACGCTCACGTCGTCAGGAACTCTGGTCTGTTTAAACGGCTGCAGGAAAAGATTTACTTCCCAGACCAGAAAATAACTGTCAAGGATGTTGAAATGCCTATAGTTATCCTTGGGGACCCAGCCTACCCCTTAATGCCCTGGCTCATGAAGCCATACACAGGCACCCTGGACAGTAGTAAGGAGCTGTTCAACTATAGGCTGAGCAAGTGCAGAATGGTGGTAGAACGTGCATTTGGACGTTTAAAGGGTCGCTGGTGCACGTTACTGATTCACTCAGACCTCAGCGAAACCAATATTCCCATTGTTATTGCTGCTTGCTGTGTGCTCCACAATCTCTGTGAGAGTAAGGAGGAAGATACTTATGGCGGGATGAGAGGTTGAGGCAAATAGCCTGGCCGCTGCTTACGCGCAGCCAGAAACCAGGGCAATTGGAAGAGCACATCAGGAAGCGCTGTGCATCAGAGAAGCATGAAAACCAGTTTCATGACTGGCCAGGGTACTGTCTAACAGTTCTATTTGTTTCTCCTTGATGAAAACCTTGGTTGACTAATTCCCTGTAAGCCAACCGCCCTCCCCCCTTCGATCATAGCTTGCTTGCAAAGGAAATAAAGTCACTATCATTTAAAAACCATGTATTCTTTATTAATTGATTATAAAAATAGGGATATAACTCACAAGGTAGTCCGGGTGGGGTGTGGGAAGAGGGGAGGAGGGAAGGAAAAGGCCACTTAAAAAATTTGTTGAATGACAGCCTTCTGTTGCTTGGGCAGTCCACTGGGGTGGAGTGGTTAGGTGCCTGGAGCTTCTCCCCCCCCCCCGCCACGTTCTTGGGCATCTGAGTGAGGAGGCGGCTATGGAACTTGGGGAGGAAGGAGAGTGGTTAAACAGGGGCTGCAACGGCAGTCTCTGTTCCTGCTGACGTTCCTGAACCTCCACCAGATGCCGGAGCATGTCCATTTGTTCCCGCAGTAGCCCCAGCATTGCATCCTGCCTCCTCTGATCTTTCTGCCACCACCTCTCCTCACGTTCACTGGCCGCTTTCCTGTACTGTGTTATTGTTTCCCTCCACATATTCTGCTGAGCTCTTTCAGTGCGGGACGCCTGCATGAGCTCAGAGAACATTTCATCACACGTGCGTTTTTTTCACTGCCTTATATGAGATAGCCTTTGGGACAGAGGAGGGAGGCTTGAAACATATGCAGCTGCGGGAGGAAAAAAGGGAGAGAAGTATTTAAAAAGATACATTTTACAGAACAATGAGTGTACTCTTTCACGGTGAACAACACTATTCACATTACATAGCACATGTGATTTCGGTACACGGTCATTTTTTGCATCTTATATTGAGTGCTTGTGGCTTTGGTGTTAAGAGATCAAACACGCCGGGCAACAGAAATCGGCTTGCAGGCGGGCCATGGTAAGCCATAGTCTTTCGGCTTCTGCAAACTTCATAACAGCAGCGCCCTCCTTTCCCATACTAAGCAAAGCCCGTTGAGATGTCCATTTAGGGCTGTGGTTTTCGTGTTAACGTGCAGCAGCAGAAACCAAACTAACCCCCCATCCATCCTTTTCTCTGGGATGATCGCTTTAACCCTCTCCGCACTGCACCTTGTGGCTGGTATCAGGGAAGATCCGTGCTAGCCAAACATGAATAGCTCAGCATGAAGCCCCCACCACCCATCCTTTTCTCTGGGATGATTGCTTTAACCCTCCCCCAACCGCATGGCTGGTATCAGGGAAGACCCCTGCTAGCCAAACGTTAACAGCTCAGCGCCAATGGTCCCCCCCCAACTCCCCACCGCTTGGGTAACTGCGGGGAGGATTTCTTTTCAGCCACAGGCAAACAGCCCAGTAGGAATGGCCACCTATGGCCATTAAATTCCTGTATTTCAACCAGGTTGCCATGAACGATATCACTCCCCTGAGGATAACACAAAGAGATAAAGAACAGATGATGCTTCAATGCCAGCAAACACTGGGACCTGCCAGGCTTTGTCATGCAATGATACCAGATTACTTGCTACTAGCATGGCACGGTAAAGTGTCCTACCATGGAGGATGGAATAAAGCTGCACTTCCCAGAAACCTTCTGCAAAGGCTTTTAGAGTACCTCCAGGAGAGCTTCATGGAGATGTCCCTGGAGGATTTCCTCTCCATCCCCAGACACGTTAACAGACTTTTCCAGTAGCTGTACTGGCCGCGAATGCACCCCAAGTCCTCAGGGCAAATTAATCATTAAAAAACGCTTGCTTTTAAACCATGTTTTATATTTACAAAGGTACACTCACCAGAGGTCCCTTCTATGGCTTGGCAGTCCGAGATACCGCCTTGGGAGGGTATTTCAGTCAGAGTGAGAAAAAAATCCTGGCTGTCATGGAGAACGGCGTCCTATGTGCTCTCCTCAACCTCCTCCTCATCTTCCCCGTCCGCAAAATCTTCAGGCATGGCGACTGAGAATACCCCATCATCGGAGTCTATGGACAGGGGTGGGGTAGTGGTGGCAGACCCCCCTAGAATTGCATGCAGCTCAGCGTAGAAGCGGCATGTCTGCGGCTCTGTCCCGGAGCGTCCATTTGATTCTTTGGTTTTCTGGTACGCTTGTCTCAGCTCCTTAAGTTTCATGCGGCACTGTGTTGAGTCCCTGTTGTGGCCTCTGTCCATCAGGGCCTTGGAGATTTTTTGAAATGTTTTGGCATTCCGTCTTTTGGAACGTAGTTCTGATAGCACAGATTCATCTCCCCATACAGCGATCAGATCCAGTACCTCCCAAACAGTCCATGCTGGGGCTCTTTTTCGATTCTGGGACTGCATGGTCACCTGTGCTGATCAGCTCGCCATGCTGGGCAAACAGTACATGAAATTCAAAAGTTCGCAGGGCTTTTCCTGTCTACCTGGCCAGTGCATCCGAGTTCAGAGTGCTATCCAGAGTGGTCACAATGGTGCTCTGTGGGATAGCTCCGGAGGCCAATACCATCGAATTGCGTCCACACGAACCCTAATTTGAACCGGCGATGTCTATTTCAGCGCTAATCCCCTCGTCGGGGAGGGTACAGAAATCGATTTTAAGAGCCCTTTATGTCGACAAAAATGGCTTCATTGTGTGGATGGGTGCAGGGTTAATTCGATTTAACGCTGCTAAATTCGACAAACTCGTAGTGTAGACCAGGCCTAAGAACTACAGTTACTGATAAGTAAAATCTCTTTACATGCAATCCCTACAGCAACAAACTAATGTGTAGCAAAATTAAAGTGAAAGTAAAATTAAAGGTAAAGCAAGATATAGTTTCAAGATATTGAATGTTAATAATCATTAAAATTAGAGAATGATGATGAGTCCTAAAAATATGGGGCACTTCCAGCAAATCCAGTACACTTAATGTGTTCCATATGCAATATCGAATTCTACAAATCCCCTGGAAGCTAGAAAATGAAATCTTCTGTCTATCCACACATACTGGGATGAAAATATTTTTAAAGTGGTATGTTAAAGCATTGGTTTTGGAAAAAACTAATTATAAACTTTAAACCTCAGTTGTATGCAGTGCTCAGGACATAGTGTAAACCAGAATGCATACTATAAAAGAAAACTGAACATTTCTCGTATAGTGCTATAAATGTACATTGTGCTTTACAAGATAAATATCAAGGCAGGATCCCTTCCCCAAAGAAGCTGAGAACCAAACTCAACAAAAGAACACACAAATGACAGTTAAATTGTGAGAACGAGTGGGGACATTGTCATTGAGGAGATGGAATGAATGTAGGTTTTAGGAAACAAGAGAGAGTTACACATTTACTGGCTGGTTTACCGCTAGAGCTGTGCTTCACATATATCTTTATTGTTCTGATGGCTGCATGGATTGGTTCAAAGGAAAGATTACATACCTAGAGTTTTAAAGGTAAACTGTTCAATATGCGGCAATTGACAAAGTGAGCCAATCAGTAGAACTTATCAGACGTGATATACACTTTAATAATATAGTAACCCTTAAAGCAGATACAAAATTCAAAATTGGTGTGGTACAGTGTTTTAAATATGAAATTATTTTGAATCTGAGGGCAGATGGATGTAGACAAAAAAACACGTTTGCTCACTTTTATTTTTTGTAGAGCAAATTAAGACTTTTGATGTACTGAGGGAGATCAACATGAGATGACAAAGGACCACCAACTAAGTAAAGTACAGGACACATGCATTCGACACACAACAGAAGATAAATTGTCTGAAATAAAGGACAGTGACTATGAAATAGAAGAATTTGTTAAAGGATGAATGTAAGATGCTTGCCCCACAGACTCAAAAGTATTTGACAGGAGTAATTTATAGGATGGGGCTGTACAACGCTTACAAATGTGAAACAGTTAAAAAAAACAACATTAATAACTGGAGACTTAGTGATACGATTTGTCAATAATCAATGTTATTAAATGAACAAAAACAAAAGCCAAGCTAACAGAGGATCAGTGTTCTAGAGGGAAAGGGTGGTACAGTCTGAGACAGCTGATATATTATTTATGAAAACTAGGGAAGAACCAATTATAGCTACAAAAATGTATAGCTTCTCCTTGTTCTATAATCTGTTTAGACTGTGTCTGATTATTGAGATAAAAAGAGATGTTCAGTGGTTTTCTAATAAATTGCCCATTGTGATTAGACATGAGGCAGTTAATGAACTAGATGTTCAAAATATGAGCGCTATTGAAGATAGGTGCTATTTTGGGTGGGAAAGCCATTGGAGAGTAAGTAGACTACTTTTTATTATTTACATATAATTACACATCTAGTTTTTAGGTAAGTGATGAGAGGAGACGTTTAATGGATGGGTAAAGAACCAACATGATATCAAGGTACTGAATCTCTCTCAAATTATTAAAGTCATTTAGGATACACTGGTATAAAACTTGCCTAAGTGAGCTCGGACTCCAGTCCAAATCATCTGCTCTTGTGTAAAGGGGTGGCCATTTCCAGTAACGCACATTGCATAGGGGAGGAAATCAATTCTATGAATGACAGGATTAGCATAATACAACAGACTAACAAGACAAAGAAAATGAGAGGAAAGAGAAATAGCTAATAAATTTGGGGAGCAAGTTGAATTTGACTTAAGAATTGCACCTTCACTGAAAGGTATAGCAGGGAACAAGTCACCAGCAGCTCAAAGGACGGGGGAGCCATCAGCTTTGCTAAAACTAGATTCCAGCTCCATGGGGGAACAGGATCATATACCTGTGGATACAGTTGTCCAGACCTTTTACAAATCTGCTAGATATCGGATTGGAAAAGAATGAACTGTTATCCACAGGAGGGCAGAAAGCCGAACTAGCTGCTAGGTATCCTCCAATGGAACTAATGGCTAACTCTTGGTTGTTTCAGGAAAAGGAGACAGTCCAATATATGCTGGATAAAAGCTGGAAACACTTTTCTGCCAGCGCCAGGTGGAGAGTCTTTTCCATTTAGCTAGCTAAGTACTCCAACTTAAAGGTTTTCTACTATTTAGAAGCACTTCCTGTACTCCTTTAAGAAAAATATCCTTCCAAAGATGTCAGCTATGAACCATTCAGGCCATGAAGCAGAGGCCCTTTAGGTCAGGATGGAGGATGCGGCTACAGTAGTACTGGGAGATCATGTCTGCGTTTAGTGGGAGTGACAATGGATGTCTGGCCAATATGGCTAGTAAAGCTGAAAACCAGTGTTGATAGGGCCACGCTGGGGCTATAAGGTGTGCCCAGTTTTGATTTTGCACAAAACTTTGGGCGGGAGAGGGAGGGAAGGTACACAGCAGGTTATTGGGAGGTAGGAAGGTATCTGTCCAAGAACCCAGGCTGTGACCTGCTCGGGAACAAAACTGATGACATTTTGTGTTGATCTCTGCTACAAACAGGTCCACATGGGGAGCTCCCTAGAGCTGGAAAATGGATCTTGCCACCTCTGGACAAAAGAACAGCTCATGATCGACAATCTGCTTAGTCAGCCTGCCAGAGCATTCTGTATTCCTGGAAGGCGATCTGCTTTTAGATGCATAGAGTTGGTGGTACAGAAATCTCAAAGCAGAACTGCCTCCTGGAACAATTGTGTTATTTGGCTCCCCCTTGCTTGTTCATATAAAACATGGCTGCTATATTGTCTATTAGTACCAACAAATTCATTCCTGTGATGTGTGGAAGGAACAGCATAAATGCTAAACGGACGGCTCGCAAATCTCTCACATTAATATTGTGGCAAAGTTCCTCCTCTACCTTAATGGGTCCTGCGCTTATTGGCAGATTTGCTCCACTCAGTGATCTTCCCCTCTGGTGGAACCCACAGTCTGGGTCAACTCTTCCTGTGTCTGATCAGGAGTTGGGAGGTTTGGGGGGGAACCCGGGCCCGCCCTCTACTCCGGGTTCCAGCTGTCTATAGTGCCTCCTGTAACAGCTGCATGACAGCTACAACTCCCTGGGCTACTTCCCCATGGCCTCCTCCAAACACCTTCTTTATCCTCACCACAGGACCTTCCTCCTGGTGTTTGATAATGTCAGCCCTCCAGCAGCACACCCTCTCAGTTCCTTGAGCCTCTTGCTTCCAGCTCCTCACACGCGCGCCTCACTGACTAACTGGGAGACTTAACTAGTTCCAGCCAGCCCCTGATTGGCTTCAGGTGTCCCAATCAATGTAGCTATCTCCACTGCCTTCTAGAAGGATCTTAATTGGCCCCAGGTGTCTTGATTAACCTGGAGCAACTGCCATTTGGTTACCATAGTACCAGGGATTTGTTTAGCCTGGGGCTAACATACCTGTTCCTCACTACTTTACTGTAGCCATCTGGCCTTGCCCCATCACAATATATAGCTTTAGATGCTGAGCAGACCAGACATCTTGCATCTGCAGGAGACTCAAGCAAGCTGCCCAACCTTGGTCTGATGCATCTGTGATGAAGGTGAGCGTCTGTTGTGAAGGAGCAAAGGGAATGTCCATGCAAACATTGGAGGATTATGTTCATCAGTCCAAGGAGGACAAGACTTGATCTGATACTTGGACAACCATATAATGACAGAGTGGTGAATACACCAAGCCTATCCAATCTTGTAGCTTCCTGAAGTGCAGTGTGGCATAATGTGCTACATAAGTGCATGCCACCATATGTCCTAGAAGCTTGAGGCAATTTCATATTATAGTGATTGGTTGTGCCTTTACGTCTACAGCAATGTTTCGTATTGTTTGGTATCTGAATCATGGCAGGAAGATGTTGGTCTCCGTAGAGTCCAGGACCACTCCAATAATTCTATTTTTGGTGCAGCAGACAGGATCAACTTTTATGTGCTGATTAACAATGCCAGTAAATCAAAAGTGGTCAGCACCTGAGATCTGGCCTCTCACCAGCCAATCGTCTAGGTAAGGTACACATGGACTCCTGACCTCCACCAACACTGCTAGCACTGCCATGCACTTCATGAACACACAAGGGGTAGCAGACAGGCCAAAGAGCAGCACCATAAACTGATAGTGGGATGCACTGGCCATGAATCTTAGCAATTTTCAGGGGCTCTCAAAAACTGCCACATGAAAATATGCATCTTAAGAGTCAAGGGTAGCATAACAGTCCTCTGGATCCAGAGAAGGAATAATGGAAGCTAGAGTGACCACTTGGAATTTTATTTTCTTTAGGAACTTATTGTGCTCTCTTAGATTTAAAAATTGGACTGAGATTCCCATTTTGTTTTTTGGATTAGGAAGTACTGGGAACAAACCCCCTTCCCCTTAGTAATGGAGTGACTTACACCAAAGATCACATCACATTTAGGTTGTTTCCAATCCCAAGAGACCAGTCATTTACCCCAGATCAATTGGTACCCTAGATCTTACAACAAAGACAATGCTGGTAGCAATTCTATAGTAAACTAACTAAAAGGTTTATCAGCTAAGAAAAGGAAAAGAATTATTGAGAGGTTAAAGCAGGCAAGATATATATACAGGTGAGTAACAGTCTATAATTCCAAATGGTAGCAGAGATCTAGTAATCTTCCAGTTTCCTTAAAGTCTCTCAGGGCTACACAGAATAACTCTGGGGGATCTCCATCTTCTAGGTTACTTATTCTGCCCTGTTAGAATCTGAACAGTCCAGAGATGCAGGGTCTTTCCTTGGATCCATACTTATAGCTTCTTTTCACAGAAAACAAGGAGACAGGGTCACTACCCACATGGGCTTTTCCTTTGATGATGAAGAGTGAGGAATGCATTTTGATTCTTTGACCTCCAGTCATCACACACAATAACCAACTGCTTTGAAATTAGCACTTTTCTGTGCATTTCACAAGATTTCTTTCTTGTCTGATGGGTTATTTAGTTACAGGGGCATTTACAATGCAAATGTTTGCTATTAGATTATAACGGAACACACATAAGTAAAAAATGCATGCAACATACCATTAGTTTGCATGAAGTTTAAATACCAAACACACTCATAAATTTAACAATTACTTTGATCTATACTAATAAACAAGTGAATTGACATGGGGTTTTGGCCTGGACTAGCACCTCATCTGTCAGCATTACAAATAGCTTTAAATGACACCATTATTTACTGAAAGATTATCAGTTTGGAAGCCAATATGAAATATGACCTTTACATATTAATACAGTATTTTCTATCACAGAGAATCCCAGAATTGCTTTACAACATATATACGTAGAGTAACACTACACTGTAGTTTAAGACAGGAAGTGAAGAATTTCTCACTTCAAGCAATGGAATTCTTTTCACCAGAGGAAAAGTAAGTTGCATTTCAATTGCTTGGTTAATAATAACATCTAATATAAATAGGTTTCACTGTTGCATTTTGTAAACATTAAAAATTTCCTTAATGCAGAAAAATCCTGTTACTTTATTTTTGAAATTGAATGTTTTTTTTCAGAAGTTGGAAAGCTACCTACTCAAACGAGTCTTTCCAGGAGAGTCATTTGCTGAAGAATGCCAAGATATGTTTTATGATACCATGAATACTTCTGCTGTTAGACACTACAAAACTAGCCTATCATTAGAGAATACAGAAGTAATATATTTAATGAGGTTAATTAAACTAGACATATGTCTAATCTCTTTATCATCATAAAATTTGAACCTGTCATTTGAAGACTGAAAAAATAATTGCAAAGAAAGAAAATATCAACAGGTAAACCTTCCACAGCTGCTTTGCTAATTTATTAAATCTGTATGGCCTATTTGCTAAGTATAGCAAAGCAGAACTTAAAGCTGTGGTTGAAATTTGATTAGGCAACCACTGAAAAAACTATTTAAAAAACTGAATGATCAACCACATAGAAACTTAAGAAAAATAAAAGGCAATTCATATGACTGCTAATTAACTTCAGTATAATCAATAAAATCAGGAATTGAAAGATTTGTTGTTTTAATAAACTACAACAGAGACCTGTAAAAATATAACTGTTTTGAGAATAAAAAATGTTTATCATTTGTGTGTATTAAACATGTTCCTGAGGCTTGCAATGCTCTTTCAGGACCATCTCTACTTTAAAAAAGAAAAAAGAACAACCTCAGCATAAAGTCTTGGAATATTTAAGTCAACAAGTTTTTCAAAGATTTTGGTCCACGATAGTTCATCACATTTTAATACTCTCGCTACAAGAATTAAATTATTCAGTAGAACAAAGTATATTTCAATTAGTCATAAATGTTTATGATATTTGGAGAAACATTGGTTGAGAGTCTTATTTTTCTCAAACTAAAGCATGTAATAAAAGCAGGCTAAACCAATTCAACTTCATTCACAGAATTTATTTTACAAGAAGTTAAAACAAATGAACCTACATTTATCTTAATTGTAGCAGATGCCGAATTAGTGAAAGCTCCTCCTTTTACTTGTTATGGGACTGCCCTCATATTCATAAATATTGGTCTCAAGTGACAGTTATATTATGTAAAATACTGGGTATTAAGAATACTGATATAAGCTTTGCTGTGTTTATTGGGTTAAAACTAAGTCATTCTAGTGGAACCTTCTGAGGAAATTCCTTAATATATCATTAATACTAGCTCATAAAAAAAATTGTTGATTTGGACGAGATAGGAGGAAAATTCCATTCATTTCCCAGTGTGTAATTTACATTTCAGAAAAACAGAAATAAGAGTGATAGTGATGAATCTGCCAAACTTCATTAAATACAATAACTAAATTCCAAGGAACAAAAAGGGTAACGTACAACACAGTAACCAGTAAATTAATGTTATCATGTAAATGAAGACAATGAATATTAGAAAATGTTACATAGAGTACATTCCTAAATCTGCAAAGTTACAGGGAAAGCGATTTTGTACAGACACTATCACTGTTACACCATGAAGTTATCAAAATAACTAAGTATTATCAAAATAACTAAGTAAAAATAAGCAGGATTTTCAGAGATTACGAGGGAGGCACAAAGCAGCTGATTGTGGCTCCAAGATCCTGGGGGAAGCCAGGAGCCAAACTAGCCCCCAGCAAAGTATAGATCAATCCTGAGGCTGCTCTAAACAACCACCCTGGCCACAAGAGCCTTTAAGAGGTTGATAACCAACTGGAGATTGCTGGAGCATGCTTCAGCCAAGTCCTTCCCATATTTCCCATACTAGAGTCTTTGGTACGTTTACACTCCAATCAGTAGCGTGATTGCAGCAAGTGTAGATACCTTTGAACGAGCTAGCTCAAACAAGAATAGCAGTGAAGCCACATAGGCATGGGCTGTACAAGTCTTCTTGCAATCTTGGATATATTTACTTACACTGGTAGCCCATGCTGCTGTGGTTTCACAACTATTGTTACTCAAATTAGCTAGATTAAAGCTAGCTATGTCCATACATTCTGCAGCCACATGTCTGATTGCAGCATAGATATATCATGTGCAGTGAGTGGGTATAGGGACACTACACTAGTTTTATGCCTCTCACGGCTTCCCCGTATACTGGAGAAACCTGCAACTGGAAGTTTAAAGACACACGGGAGCCAAAGTGGAGCTCAGCACTGAGTCACCTGTGGCTGGCCCGTGCCAGCTCACTCGGGTTCACAATAAGGAGCTATTTAATTGTAATGTAGATGTTCACAGCCCAAGCTCTGGGACCATCTCACATTGAAGGGTACTAGAGTCCAGGCTCCAATCGGAGCCTAAACCTCTACACTGAAATTCAATAGCCTCTTAGCCCAAGCCAGCCGGCATGGGCTAGCCACAGGGTTTTTAATTGCAGTGTAGACATACCTGAGTGTGTAACAATGGAGGTGTCATAGCAGTTCTATTGTTAAAGTTGCAAAGAGATTTAATTGCTCCTTTGAATGTGAACAATATAGCATGTACACCTCAATTTTACAGCATTTACTCTGAGTACAGAATAAATTTTCTGAGAATTTAGAAAAATCTTACTTTTTTATGAATTATAAGAAGTTAAAATGGGCATTTTAAGAATTCTGGTTCATTTTAACTTTCTCACATAACCCTTCAATAAATTTCTATTTTTTAAGATTGAAATATTAACTAATTTATAGACAGTAGTAAAATCTAAGATAGACTACTTTTATTATTCATGTTATTTATTAACAAGACTTTTATTCATAACATTTTTATGTTTCATAATGATTGATGAATATTTTAATTAAACAGACAATTCAGAATTTAAAAAAATATTTCCAGTCTTCAATGTTTTGAAGACAATATTGAAAATATGAACCTATCATAAACTGCGGTAGTGTTACCTTCCTGAGTCTGCTGGTGACGTGAAAAAAAAAAAAGTTGAATCAGATGTGAACTGACCACACATTTCAATAGGTTTCCACTTTCTATTTTAGTTCCTTACAATGCTGATAAAAATAGCATGTGATCAGATAATTAACACACACAAGGGGCAGAAATGAGAGAATTAAGTTTGCACAGACAACCTTAATTCTAATCTAACATTCAATTATTTGGAGGGAATATTTATCTATAGATGTACTTAAGAGGAGCGGGGGATTGGTTAGTAACCAAAGGCGCGTCAGTGATTTCTGCCAATTTGTTTTAAAATTCTTCAATTAAGCATTTAGTCTACCTTTTTTCTGTATCAAATTTTGCAACATTTTATTTTTTGCAAAAACACTACATGAGAGATTTTGTGAGAATTTTTCTAAAGTAACACATACACACACAGTATATCAATATTAAGTAAAGACAAACACGGAGTTTGTACTTTACAGAATGGTCTCATTAGGCTGCTCCAGCACACTGAAGGGGCCAACGCAGCACCCTCTTCCTGACCCCTCCCCCAGATTGCAGAGGGTTCTCCAACTGGGGTATTGCTCACCACTGGCTTTGCACCAGTCCTTCACCCTGCCCCCAAATGGGAAGCATGTCAGTGTAAGTCAAAGGCATGGTCAAAACAAACATAGGCTAAGTTTACACTATGAGCTAAGGGTGCGATTCCCAGCTCCTATACACATTGTCGCACTAACTCCCATTAAGCCAGTGCTCTAAAAAAAATAAAAAGTAGCGTAGCTGCAGTAGCACAGGCAGCTGTGGCACAGGCTAGCTGCCCCAAGTACAAACCCAACTCAGCCCTCTGGGCACGCAATCAGGGTGGCTAGCTCGTTCCGCTGCTTCCCACGCTATTGTGGCTACACTGCTTACTGCTGGGGGAATTCTGGGCCACTGTGCAAGAGCAGAATTAATGTCTCCCACAGATTTTTTTTTTTTCCTCCTGCAGAATAATTGATTCTGACGTGGAGGTAAAGGGAAGCTGCAATTATCCCTTTTACCCACCAGGGGCTGACATGGCACTGAAAGAGAGGCAGATGGCTCATGGGCCAAAGCAGCCAGCTATGGAGAGTGATGGAGCAGAAGCTGCCTTCCGCACAGCACTCTGCCCACGAGGCCAGGTAAAGAGGCACCGGATATGAGGGGGACGGACTGAGCGGGGTACAAAGGGCTGCTGGGGGGGGGAGGGGGGTGTCACACAGATTGGGACTCAGAAGGGCAAGTGGAAGGACAGACTTGGGGGAGGCACAGGAGCTAGTGGGGTGACAACACTAAGCCCAGGGCTGAATGGGAATCAGGGGTGCAGGGCCATATAGGGATTGGGAAGTGTGGTGGCTGAGTGGGGGTGCAGGGACATGGGAACAGGGGCAGGTGTGCCTGACTGAATGGGAGAGGCTAGGGGTCAGCCAGGGTCTGTATGGGGGAGGCTCCCCAACACACTAACAATCCCTCACCTAAAAAAATTGTGTTCCATGCTTCTCCCTCCCACACCCAACAACCCTCCAGGTTCACTCCCAGGCTCCCAGCAATTACTTCGCTTTCCCTCAGCTCCTCCGTTACCTCTGACTCCCCCAAAGCCTTCGCACTGCTTCTGAGGGGTGCAGGAAATATGTTTCTGTATTGTAGTTTAAATGAATTATTACTCAAAATTCTGTATTAATATGCCTATTAAGGAATCTATTTGTCAATAAACATTTCCATTTTGTCTGTACTGTTAGAGACATACTGGCTGACACGTATTTCAAAATAAATTGCTAAAATAATTGAAACTGGCATGATTATATTGTGTTATTTCAACAAATAAAATATGCAGAATTTTAAAATATTGTGTGCAGAATTTTTAATTTTTGGTGCAGAATTCCCCAAGTAGGAACTGTTTTAAGTATGCACCCATGAGCTGGGAATCACAGCCCTAGCTCATATTGCAGACATAGCCACAGAGAGCCATTACAAACCATAATAACTTACAGCAGCTCTGAGGTAGTCAGCATACTCCAAATTCAAAATTAATTTTAAGTGCATCAAAATAATCCAAAATACGGATTCATTTTCCAGAATGCTTTTTAAAATATCATTCTAATGAACATGCAGATTATCAAGCTAATTATTAAATTCTAGTTACCCAAGCACTTTTCAGTGACCTTTTTAACTTATGATCCATTTTAGTTACATTTCTAGTAGTAATACATCATCTGTTTTTGGGTAGTTGAGACAAAGCAAAATTCTACTCTGCTGGCTGGATTACTGATGCTCAGACCTTCCATGGGGTTAATGCTCAGTTTTTATCCCCCCACTGGCTCTTTCTGTATGATGTTCAACATGCTCCCTGTTGTAATAACGTTTCCTGTTAACAATTCACTCTAGGAGATGCCACATTTTTAATATGCAACTCAGATTATAATGCTTTTATGACTGCAAATGCAGTTATCCTCACTGCTACATTTTTTCTACACTTCCTATGAATTCCCAGCTTTTCTATAGAGGTTTTGTGAAGAATAACACCACTGAACTTGATTAACTTATTTCAATTTTGTATGTGTCAGTTGGCTATCCTTCCCAATCAATGTTCCAAGTCATCTCTTAAATTGGTAAACTTAAGCCTGGACAAATTTCCAACCCATATATTGCTTACATGGACTAATTAAAGTTTCTTCAAAAAATACATACAATATATACTACCTTTATTGATAATGGAAAAAATTTTGGATTCTATGATATCTGAGAGTCAGGTTTTGTTTTGTTTTAATTTCTAAATTCCACACCACTCTGTAGGATCAGGCTCACAATTTCTTATTAACTGGTTTATTGAGTATCAGCCTTTTCCCTCAGTATCTTGAGCTTATTATACATCTGCCCATCATGCACGTTTTCTTGACTCAGCATGGTCTCATTTCTAACACCTAGCTTGCACTGTATTGCCTTACAAAAATGTATCGGTTATTAAGGTAGAAAGGGCTTTCATCTTAATGCTTATCCTTTAATTGCACTTAGCATAGAATAGTAATACCAGAATATTCAATCACATTGATATTATAATGATTTCACATCATTGCTCTCAAGGAACACCCAGGGCTTGACACACAAATCAGACTTCAGTTTTGTCACACTCTCAGTAATATTATCTCTCTCACACATTTATAGATGTATTAAATGTTGGAACCTGCTGCTATTTGCCAATACTAATACTGTGCTTTCTGTGTGGAAAAAATTCCCATTAACAATTACAGTATTCTCAAAAGAAACCATATGGTGACAGATGTTGTCTATCCAGAAGCTAACATAAATTTGTCTGTTCCTGGTCTTACCAAAATGCACTTAGTTTTGTGCTATTATAAAAACTGGTTAGAACAGCATACAATATAGTCTGTGTGGGGGACCATCTCCTCAGACCATGCTCCCTAGTAGTCAGAGCACATAACTTGGTGCAAATCCAAGTGTTTGGCAGTAGCGCGTGGTGGTGCAAGTCTGGAGGTTTAGCGGTAGTGAAACTCAGACCCTCTCACTTCAACCAGGTTCCACCTCAGGGCCCTGGAGCAGGCAGTTTAGGTATACGACCTTGGCTAGGGTATCACCCTAGCTCATGGCCTGCTAAGTGTCCGCCACAGAAGAGGCCCAAGAGATTCCCTTCCCCACTCATAAGCAGCTATTCTGCTGTCTCTTCTGCATTGGCTTGAGACTGTAAGTTGAGGTCAGCCTCCGGGCGACATGGGGCACCTGCTGGATTCCTGCAGCAGCTACCAGTGTAGGTCTGTTCCCTAGCACTGACTGCCCTGACTTGGCTATGGTGCCCCCTTTTAAGCTCCACCTCCACTGAGAGCACACCCAGCAGGCATGGCTGGGCAGAGCCACCCATAACCAGAGCTGCTCTTTAAAGCCCTGCTCCCCAGTATGGGGTATGTACACCCCATCAGTCAGTCAGTCATGCATTTAAGAAATAAAAAGACACCGAAGTCATGCTAATAACTTTCTCTCATTACCACATTAGAAATCACTATCACAAACACATTGTTTAATCTGATGCTGGATTAATATAGTGCAAAATTGCTAATCACACATTGACGTAGGATTTATTGTGAGATGCAGGATTTGTTGTTATGGCCTTTTTTAAAACTTTATTATTTTTAAATCAAATTCCATTAAAGTAAATTCAAGATTTATGTACGATATGCCTTTAAAACAAAACAAAACCAATATACCATGACAGGAAAGCTAGCACGTAACAATTTCAAGAATCGTTCTGGAAATAATTGCAGAAATTCAGCCATCTGGGACATATTTAGAAGTTACAATTTGACTCAATATACATAAAATCCAGGACACTATAATAAGGACCACTTTCTGTTAACATCCAATGCTATGTTTACACCACTCTCAGTTTGCATTACGGGGATGTGAAAAGCAGTGCACACCAAAGTTCTTCTGCACTGTAACTCCCCCGTGAGGATGCTGAGGGCGCAAACTAAAAAGTTCGTAATTCATATTAATATAACCCTGTTTGAAGAAGTCTATGTTAACACAAAATAGGAACCTTTAAATTCCCACCCACAATGTCCACAAAAGAGAGTTACAGCACAGCATTTTGGTGTGTACTGCTAAATCATACCCCCATAATCCAAACTGCAGGACAGTGTAGGCAAGCCCTAAATCGTTTTTTCTAGCAGCCTCAAGTGTCCATGAATACTATCTTCCTTTCACTCAATGCTGGTTTTTTGTTGCATGCAAGTGTGAAAACACATGAAAAGCATTCCCCTTTTCCCCAGCACCAACTTCAGTGTGCACACCAACAGTAAACTATGGAAGAATTATTCTACGTTTCACTGTTAATCTAAATATTCAGAATTATATATAAACCTCAAAAAGAGCCAGTCTTGTAAGTTTGGGATATTTGTGTAATTTCTATTTAAGATTAGCTCAGAATATACCTTTTCACATTTCTCAAAACTGGGGAAAATGGTAACACCAGCAGAATAAATAACAGTACTATTAGTTAGCACTGGTGTAGTGTGATTAGATGACAACCTAATGCAAGACAAAATGAGTTTGAAGCAGATTTGAGTTATTGGCAAGACAAGGCTGTATTAATTATAAACGTAACTTTAACAAGTAATCAAATTTAATGCTGGGTTAGAGCTTTATTTTGTTTTATTGTTTACCCATTTTGTTAGCTACTCAAAGGAAATGAGCATTGTAAAATGTTTTGATTGGTTTCCAGATACACAGGCAGTAGGGTTGATCAAGGGAATGAAAGTGAGATCTAGCAATCTTGTGACTGTTAAACCCTCCCTGCTGGGTCCAACAACTTTTTTTTAAATTACAGTATTATTTAGGTACACCCCTACCCCAATATAACGTGACCCGATATAAAATGAATTTGGATATAACGCGGTAAAGCAGTGCTCCGGGGGAGCGGGGCTGCGCACTCCGGCGGCTCAAAGCAAGTTCGATATAACGCGGTTTCACCTATAACGCGGTAAGATTTTTTGGCTCCTGAGGACAGCGTTATATTGGGGTAGAGGTGTATATATACTGAATGGTTATGTATCAGACATATAGTTTAAATGAAATACTGTCAGTAAATTACCAGTAATTAACAGTTTATAAACAAAATTTCCACCAAATGTGAAAATTGGTTTTAAGCTGTTGTTGAGGTTGCATTTAAAATCTTTGCACTGGTGCACGTCAGTTTCACACTGAGGAAGAACAAGTGGGCTGCAAGTATCAACAACGGTTGCCACAAAATGCCTGTTAAACACCATTTATGACATGGTGTAAGATGAAAATGCTCCTTTTCTACCCTACACCGAGGCACATGCATTTTTCCCCAAGGAAACAGTCACCACACAATGTTTCAGTGCCAGATCCGCTAGTAATTCCTGCACCTCTACTGCAAAAGCTGTATTAAAGCCCCAGGTATTATATCAATAGGAGACTCAGAGAAGCACACAAAGAGACCGAGAAAGTAACGGACAAAGGAAAGTGTACTATTGTTAAAAAATAATAATAATAAAATAATAAAAAAAAGTCTGTAAAGAACCACACATAATACGTAACTTTCCCCTAGAATAGATGATCATATTTGCTATGATGTCTAAGCAAAGCAGAGCTAAAATATGGGATCTGTAGTAGCCTTAACTTTGAAATATAATCCCTCCAATGCAATGAATTTCAAATTTATGATTAAAGTAATTAGTTTCAGTAAGATATTTAAATACTTGATAATCCCGTGGTTTCTGTTTCATTGACTTGATGGTTCAGTCTTAGTTTTTTATAGAAATATTGAATCTGAACGTAAAGTAGAAACAAGCTGAAAAAACTGTCCTGGCATTCAACAGATAACAAAAAATTTCCCTAAAATAGAGGCAGCATATTCTTAATCTTGGATTCAGGACTTTCTTCAGCAACGATTGGTGCAATTATAAGCATTTTATTTTTTTTATCTATAAGGCTCTATGTATCTATGTATTTGGAATACATAATTTTACAGTTTGCAGATTTATATCTAAACTACAATCCCAAAACACTGTTTCTGTGAAAAATAACGTTTTTTTCCTGAAATTTATGACAAGAGCTGATAGCATATGCATAATTCCTCATATAATGTTACAGACTATATTTGTAAACCAGTAATTTTCTATTCATCCACATACTAACAACCACTAAAAGTTTTTATAGCATAAAATTCCCTGCATCCTGCAAAATTGTTTTCAATCCCTATAATTTTCTTTCCCAGAGGAATCTCAAGAATTTCCGATAACGCTGATTTACTGTTATAATTAGAAAAACATTGCTCAAATCCAGCATATCCATATAAACTCCCCTGGATACTATTACTTTTAAGTCATAGAGGGTTAATGGGCATCCTAAATGATTTTGTCATTATGAAGAAATTTTTTAAAGAAAATTCAATTTATTCACATACAGAAAAGCTACATAAAAATAAACATTAAAGGTCTGAGTTTTACCCACAAAAGTAAAGAAATCCTAGTTGGAGGCCTTATTTTAACCTGCTGGGTATCTAGATAATGCACCACATGTCACATACAAGATCAGTCATTGCTGTCAGACTGCTGCAATACCTAGACACAACAGGGTATATTGAAGACAGCATGCAAGCCTACACTAAAAACCTCTTCTGTGGTGTCAAGACCTTAAACTGTATTTCAAACTTTTTTTTTTAAGAAAAGAAGCAAGAAGAAAGAACAAAGGGCATATAAAATTGTTTAAAAAAATCTGTTCCATCTCTATAAGGTTTTCCATTCCATCTTACAAGATAGCTTAAGTTATAACAGGGAAGAGTTGATTTAACTGGTTTTATTATAGTCTATACTAAAAGCACTGAAGTCAGTGGGATTTCACCAGTACAAGTGAAAAGAAAATTGGACCCAGGTGCTTCTTTAAAAGTCCTTGCACTATCATGTGCCACTACCTAAGTGTAATCACGAAAAGTTTTTGGTTACAGAATACTGAACTTAGTCTCCTCTGAATAAGGTAATACTTCTAGAATTGAATTTTACTTTTCTGAAATAGTACTTTAATAAAGACACTTGAATATATGAAAAAATTCGCTGGTTTTGATATAAATGGACATAAAAAAATGGACCTGACTCAAGAGAAGTTAATTGACTGGCAAAATATTCCTAAAATACAAATATTCAAGAATAAAATTAATAATTCTCAAGGTTTTTTAGTTATATACCATAAAGGCTAGGTTGTGGCATTTATGACACGGTCCTAAATAGGGAATGGAGTGAAGTCACTCCAACACTAGGATTCTCAGCTGCACAGAGTTTCTGCCTGGCACAGCTTTGGGGAGTGCAGGGGACTATTACAATTCCTGGATTCTTAAAGCAGACCTGTACCACCCTGACTCCCAGAGAAGGTTAGCACAGTGCAGGAAGACAGGAACTGCAAATACAAGAGGTCCTTGTCATAATTGCACAAAGGGGCTAAGGGGAAGGCTTCTTGGTTCTTGTATCCACGCAGGAGCTCCCAGTAGAGCTGTTTGAAACATTTGTGATTAAACATTTTTGTCTGAAAACCTGTTTTTTCCAAAACCAAAATGTTTAATAAAGATTATTGAGTCTGATGAAGTTTTCAACAGCAAGGTTTCTGAGGTCCAGGGTGGTATCTCCAAGCATTTTGTGAGAGCAAGAGAAACTTGACCTTTTCAATCCAAAAAAATGGATGCTTAGATACAATTCCATTTCGCAAAAACACTGAAAAGGTTCTGTTTTCATTCCAATGCAGAACAAAAACAACCTTGAAGGGTCACAGTATAGAATTGTCATCTCCTGTCCATCTCTAGCTTCTAACAATCTGGCCCTAGTGTTTTGGATCACTAAGTAAGTCATCTTCGATCAAACTATCAACTAGGAACCTTCAATCTATATACTGGTTAACAAGTTTGGTGAATGAATTTGATGAAAAGCTTTACAAAAAAGGTACATATTGACAAAATTTAGACAGAAATACACCAAAAGAAGTCAGGACCTCTGGTGTCCAAAATTCTTTTAAATCCTATTCGCAGACTTTAGATTTGAACACACAGGATTTGGTTTTGAACATACATGCCTCATGATATGCTTTCTTCTTTGCATTATACCCTATTACATTATCCAATGGCAATGGAGCTACCTAGTACCTAATTCAATATATATGTAGAGAGAGAAAGAGAGAGACCACCACACTTATCCTGAATACTTACTATACAACAGTTGGCTCTTCTTGAAAGACAGCATTCTAATGCCTTCAGGAATAAAATATGAACAAAGGGCCCACAATGAGAAAAGTTAGAGACAAACCAGCTATAAAATTACTAAAATCAAATCAATCCTACAGCCCTTACTGAGGCAAAATATCCCAATGAACTGATTAAGGACTGATCAGGTCCCTGGAAAGTAGCCAAAAAGATGGCATTGTTTTGGGAGTACATAAGGTATTTCCTACAATTTAAGTTTTTGCATTTGCTTCTTCACAAGCTTAAATCACACAGCTCCACCCATGCTCCTGAGCCCTAATTTGTAACTGCTGAACATTCCAAGATCATCAACTCAGGACAGAAGGCAAATCTTCCCCAATCAATGTGTTTTTAAACACACATATAGATTCACATGAGACCAAACTTATTTACATTTGCAATGTAATCTTCACTAAAATGTTTTGGTAACTCACTATCCAAAGCCAATGTGGCCCTTAGTCACAATATGAATTCATTACAGAAAAAATGCTGCCGGTCAGTTGTCATCTAACTAAATTGGAAGACCGCTTCTCATAACCATCTCCCAATTCAGCTTTTAGTTCAGTTAAAAGCTGAACATCAAGTTCTGAAATCATAGAATCATAGATTAGCGTTGGAAGAGACCTCAGAAGGTCACCTAGTCCAACCCTATGGGAAATCTAGATTAGCACCAGCATTAGGTTCAAAGGATAAGTAAAAAGAAGGCAATGGCTGACGGAGTAATAGCAGATACTCTTAAGAGAAACAACTGCTTAATCTTCCAACACAAATGCAAGACTCAGCAATAACAGAGAGGCAGCCAAGCCCTTCCCCTAGGAGATCAGTTGTTTTTTATGCAGCCATTTGTGGCCATTGACCACTTTCAACTTACTTTGTAGATCATTTCAGATTTTAATCTCCATATTAGATTACTTAATAGAAAGTAAGAGTTGAAAATGGCCATTGATCACAAATTGTTGCTGAAATGGTATTGAAGTTCATGGGGACTAAGGAGAAATGGTCATAAAAATGCAGAGAGGTGGGAAAGAGTTAAAGCAAGTTATTTTAACAAATATGTATGGTTACTCTAATAAAATAAGGGTGTAATCACCTTTTACCTACTATTTCTTCTTGCTTTACCATTGTTTTTCATAGTGGAAAGACATATTGAATAGCCCCTCTTTCCATCACAATGTGGTTTAAAATATTTTCTTAATGAAATTTAAACGGGCACATAATTCTAATAGCCAACACCCAGGAAGAGGTGTGCATTAGTGTACTTAAGTGAAGGTCTAACTTTTCTGAAAGCACAGCACACCCAAAGAATCCACCAACAGTGTACTAATGCACATCTCACTGCAGCCTATTGCTGTGTTTATATCCAGATCTACAGAAACAACTTTCATGCATTAATCTAGTAGCTTTGCACAGACCAGCTGCCTTTAAAAGTGTTTAATTTGATTATTGGAGTGGTCTTTTGTCCATCTTTTCACCACACTTACACCAGTCAGTTAACATCAAAGGTAATGTTTGCTGACTCAGAGGAGAAAGGCTGTGTAATAATATGAGTTAGGAGGTGAAAACATTATCTACTATTCTTTACACAATACAGAAAATGTAAGTGCTGTCAAGGTCAGAGGCAATCCTTTGCATGGAGTGAATTTCATCAGGTAAGGATGCAGCATAAGCAGGGGAGGGGAAGACAGCCAATAAGTATTTGCCTCACATTCTTGTTTCTGATATAATTTTGAACTGGGGCCAGGGCTGACCTTAGTCATGAGCAATGCAAAGTAGTGCTTGAGGCCCTGCAGACCTGTGCTTGACAACTCAAAGGCTGGATTGAGTTCCCCTTCACTGTGCAAGAAGAGAAAAATTATCTGCGGTATATACCCAGGTATTTAGACCCACACTCCACCCTGATACTTAAATAAAGTAAGTAGTTCATTCTTAATTGGTTGGCTCTTCCCTCCCCTCCCCCCTTAGTGTGTCATCTCTCTTTCTCTCTCCCAACAGGTTTTATTGTTATTGTTGAAGGAAAGCTAAGGAAAAGAGGAGGATCTTGCAAATGTGTCTGAAGACAGAAAGATTTGAGGTCACTGATCTCTCCAAGAATGAAAAAGGAAACTCTGGGCCACATTCAGCAATCATGTGAAATGGTCAAAAGACAAATTCCCTTACACTAAATTTGATTCCCTAGTCCTCTGTTAAATTGAGTCCAAGTCACATAAGAAAATTAACTCACACTACCTTACACACTGTCTCTGAATGCAGCCCTCCGTTTCTAGCTTTCACAGCTCTAGCTCTTATTTTTAATAGATCCATTGTTCATAAGGAGCAAAGCTGTTGTGAAAGGAGAGGAAATCTCTCAGGGAGCTCAGCCCCAACAAATGGAGGACTTTGAAGACTAGTATTGTGATGTGGAGCTGGTTCTGGCATGTAATGAGGAACCAATGTAGTAGTCAGAGCAATAAGATGATGTGCTCCCACTGTCAGTGGTGCTGGGCAAGCCAAGTGCCATATTCTAAACCACTTGGAATTATTTTAGGGATTGTTTACTTTCCAGGTATTGGAGTGTTACAATAATCAAGACCGTAAATCTGAAAAGCATGGAAGACCATACCTAGGGCTGCAATTGCCAAAATAAAGTTCAGACTCCTAGTTTAAACGGATGCTTCTGAGATCCACATCCAGGATTGGTGAAACGTCCAGGAAGATCATAAGACTATGCAGCATTTTAACTGAGGGCCAATTCTCTCAATGATTTATCTTAAGCTGGCAATTAACTCTTCATGGTGGCTTCATCTTTCCATCAGCATCACTTCTGTATTGACTGAGTTCAGTTTCAGTGACCTACTTCTCATTTATTTACTGATTTCACATAAAAGCTTTGATATGTCTAGGAGATGGTATTTTCTGCACTTAATGTGAAGAAAAATGTACAGCTATTTGATGTCTGCACACTGCTGGCATTTGATCACATACACAGTGCCTCGTGATCTCCCCTACGGTTTCTCATAAATGTAAACTAACACAGGGAAGAAGACAGAGCCCTGAGAAACTCCATATGTAACATCTCAAGAAGCAGAAATACAGTTGTCCATCATAACTTTCTAGGTTTAGGTCTGAAAGGAAGGAGTGTAGCCGTCTCACCGTCCTTTGATTTACCCTTGTAAGGTGTGACCGAGTCCCTGGAATGGGCCTCACTGAGAATGCCACACTCAGGGCAGACTACAAGAAATAGGGAAGACAATCCTCAAAACTAGTGGTTTACTCTATAATTGGATTCACCAAGCTAGTAACAAATAGCTTCTGCAGTATTACACTGATTAACCAGAAGCCAAACACAGTCCCCCTTCGGCAATCCAGCCCTTGGCTCCCATCCAGATAAACAGGTCTAATATGGTGAGGGGTTATTGAAAACCTATTTCACCATATGTGAGCTTCTTACTGATCCCAGAGGATCAGACACATCCCCAGATCAATATGGATCTTAGATCTTACCCAATAATCATGCTGATGCCAATCCTTTAGTAACTAAAGGTTTAATAATAAAAGAAAAGAAGAAGAGAGTTATAAATGGTTAATAGATTATATACATACAAGTGATTTTTTCAGTGCTGATAGATCAGGATCATACTAGTGATGCAATAAACTGCTAGCTTGCAAAAGTCTCTCTGGAATTACCCAAACAAACTGGGAGTCATCAGTCCTTGTTCACAGTTTCCTTGTTAGAAATGTAGTCCAGAGAAATGAAGCAGGAAATGAAGACGAAATAGAGAGGTCTTAGGTGCCTTTTTATATCTTCTGCCATATGCATGGAAACTTACTGTCCCAAACAAAGCCCACAGCCCGTTTGTGAAAAGTTACAGGCACAAGATAAAGGCCAGGGTCACATGAGCATATCACATGTCCTTACATGGCTTGCGGACACACAGGGGGTGGCTATTGGCCTCTCGGAGTCTGAGACATTCACAAGAAGAGCTATATGAGCAGGATGAGGGCCTTCTGGGATCACTGAGAGAGCTAAGTGTCCTTGATGGGCCATCTATACATAGCTGTGTAGCCTTGATGTAAATCCATCTGGTGGGTGTCACCCAGGAATACAACACGGGTTTCAAATACAAATACACAGCCAATATTCATAATTTCAGATGCGGAGGTGATACATGGATTTAACCAAATAATCGTATTTGATAGATGCGCTGAAGGGAAACTGCTGTTGCGTGTTCACACTGTCAGCTGCCTGCGCGTTCATACACGCTTCACTTGCAGCAGCATTCAGAACAGTGCACTCTGGGCAACTATCCCACAGAGGATCTCTTCCCCTTCTGCCGCTAAGAGTTGTGGGAAGGTGGAGAGGATCGTGGGGGCATCCTGTGTCCTGTCCCAATGCCCCATGATGCATTGCTTCGCATCCCAGCAATTCCTGTGCTTCCATCCGCATTTGGTGCCATCTTTCAACAGTTTATGTATTGCGCGCTCTGCCTCTTCGGTCTGCAGGAATGGATCCCGCACTGTTGACCAATATGCGGCTCGCTCTCACTAACACGTACGTCACGAGTGGCAGTGAAGTTATTCCTAAAACTACAAAGGCAAGAAGTGTCCGACATTGATATCGCTACACGTAGTAGCTACAACATGAGATTGCTTGTGGCATTCATGGAGGTGCTGCCCACAGTGGAACACTGCTTTGGGGCTCAGGAAACAAGCAATGAGTGGTGGGATAACATCATCATGCATGTCTGGGATGACGAGCAGTGGCTGCAGAACTTTCACATGAAGAAAACCACATTCATGGGACTGTGTGATGAGCTCACCCCAACCCTGTGGTGCAAGGACACGAGAATGAGAGCTGCCCTGTTGTTGGAGAAGCACGTGGCTATTGCACTGTGGAAGCTGGCTACTCCAGACTGCTACCGATCAGTCGCTAACCAGTTTGGACTGGGAAAGTCATGTTCATGGAAGTGTGTAGGGCCATTAATCGCATCCTGCTCTGAAAGACCACGACTCTGGGCAACATGCGTGACACTGTGGATGGCTTTGCACAAATGGGTTTCCCTAACTGCGGAGGGGCGATGGATGGCACGCATATTCCAATTCTGGCACCAGACCACCTAGCCACCAAGTACATTAATCAGAAGGGGTATTTCTCAATGGTTCTCCAGGTGCTCGTGGATCACTGTGGGCGTTTCATGGACATTACCGCAGGCTTGTCTGGAAAGGTGCATGACACACGCATCTTTGAGAACACTAGCCTGTTCAGAAAGCTGCAAGCAGGGACTTTCTTCCCAGACCAGAAGATCGTAGGGGAAGTCAGAATGCTCACTGTCATCCTGGGAGACCCCGCCTGCCCCTTAATGCCGTGGCTTATGAAGCCATATATGGGGAAGCTTGACAGCAGCAAGAAGCGGTTCAACAACAGGCTGAGCAAGTGCAGAATGATGGTTGAATGTGGTTTTGGCCGTTTAAAGGCCCGCTGGCACTGCCTATATGGAGAAGAGTTATTGCATTATACATAAAAATATATATATACACACACACTTGTTCTGAGGTCCAGAAGGCCACCTGAAAGTCACTGGATAAAGAAGAATCACTGGGAAAAAGACAGGGTTGACGTCATGATAGGGGTCTACTATAGACCACCCAATCAGGAAGTTGAGCTGGATGAGGAACTTCTAGAAAAAAAGAACAGAAATATCCAAAACAAGACCAGGTAGTAAAGAGGGAGTTTAACTCCATAGACATCAGTTGAAACAGTAATAAAGCAAAACACAAAATTTCCAATAAGTTCTTGGAATGTTTTGGGAACAACTTTTTGATTCAGGAAGTGGAAGTAGTAATCGTGGGGACAGCTATTTTGGACTTTATTCTGAACAACAGGAAGGAATTAGTTACTAATCTGAAAGTGGAAGGTAATTTGGGTGAAAGTGACATGCAATGATAGACTTCATGATTCTGAGGAGGAACAGAAGTGAGAACAGCAGAATAAGGACAATGGACTTAAAAAAAACAGACTTTGACAAATGCAGTGAACTGGTAGGTAAGGTCCCCTGGAAAGAAAAGTGATAATGAAATTCAGGAGAGCTTTCAGTTTCTCAAGGAGACAATATTAAAGACAACTGCAAACCATCCAAATGTGAAAGAAAGATTGGAAAAATTGTAAGAGGTCAATATGGCTCCACTAGGAGCTCTTTGACCTGAAAATCAAAAAGGAATCCTACAAACTTTAGAAACAGACAAAGTGCTAAGGAGGCATACAAAAGAATAACAACTACATAGGGACAAAACCAGAAAGGCTAAGGCATAAAATGAGTTATACCTAGCAAGAGCAAGAGAACAACAAAAGGACAGTATACAGGTTTTACTTGGTGGGGAAGGAGAACTAATAGCTGATAAGATCAAGAAGGATGAGGTGCTGAATGACTATTTTGCTTAAGTTTTCACTAAAAACGTTAATGATGACCAGATACTCAACACAATTATCATCAACAAGGGGAAGAAACATTCATCAACATAAAGAAAGAAGAGGTTAAAGAATTTAGATAATTTAGATGCATTCAAGTTGGCAGGACCTGATGAATTTCATCCTAGGATACTTAAGGAACTATCTGAAGCTATCTCGGAATCATTAGTAATTATCTTTGAGAACTCATGGAGGATTCATGAGGTCCTAGAAGACTGGAGAGGAGAAACATAGTACTTATCTTTACAAAGGGGAACAAGGAGGACGCAAGGCATTAGACCAGTCAGTCTAACTTCAATACCTGGAAAGATACTGGAACAAATTATTAAACAATCAGTTTGTAAGCACCAGGAAGAGAATAGGATTCTAAGGAACAGTCAGCATGATTTTGTTAAGAACAAATCATGCCAAATCAACCTACCCTATATACTCATTCATAAGCAGAATTTTTTTAGTAAAAAAGGGAAGCACCAGAGAAAGGGGTCGGCTTATGAACGGGTATAGAGAGGTGGGACACAGCCCCTCCCCCCAACAGAGGGAGCAAGGAGAGGCAGCACAGCCAGCAGAGCCAGAAGGGAAGAGGCGGGGCCAGAGTCTCTCCACTTCTGGCCTCGCTGCTCTCCCCCCAGCCTCTGAAGCAGCTGCAGCTCCGGGGCTGGCAGGCTGCAGCTGTGCCGCTTGGCCCCTCCCCCCCCAGCGCAGGCTGTGGCTGTACCACCCAGCCTGCCGGAGCACGCTGCGGTTGTGCCACCTGGCCCAGCCCGCTGGAACATGCTGCCCGGTCTGGCCCGCCGGAGCAGGCTGAGGCTGTGCTGCCCAGCCTGCCGGAGCAGCTCTAGCCAGGCCAGAGACATCCTCCCCTGGCCCTCCCCAGATAAGGTGGGAAGGGATGGGATGGTGAGAGTGTGGGGGTCCCGGGCTAGGGGTGGGCTCATGTAGGGGTGGTCGTAGGGGTTACTCCCCTGACCCCCAGCTTCTCCCCCTCCCAAAACATTTCCCCACCAGTTGCTGTCCCGACCCGTCAGGGTAAGCAGCTGGCACGCAGGCTCACTTTGTTTACTTAGGTTTACCTCCGTGCCTGCGGATGCTCAAAGTAAACAAACCATCTCAACCCACCAGCGGCTTATCCTGATGGCCCGGGAGCCAAAGTTTGCTGACCCCTGAATTATAGGGTCGGCTTATGAAAGGGTCATAAAAATTAACAATTTTTACTTATCCATCTTGAGGGGGGTCATCTTATAAACGAACCGGCTTATGATCGAGTATATGCGGTTCCTTCTTTGACACTGTTACTCGCCTAGAGCAGTAGATATGATATAACTTGATCTTAGTAAAGGGTTTTGCCACAGTCTTACATGACATTCTCATAAGCAAGCTAGGGAAATGTGGTCTAGATTAAATTACTATGAGTTTGGTGCACAACAGGTTGAAAGACTGTACTCAAAGGTTACATCTACAATACACACTCCTTTTAGCAACATGTAGAATACACACATTGCACACACTCCTAGGAAGTGTATAAATAGCAGCAGAGATGGTGAAGCACTGCTTAGGCAAGCAGAGTAAAGACACACCTGAACCATATGGGTCTGTACCTGGGTATGTACTCTACACGCCCAAGCAGCGTCTCCCTGTTTACACTGCTATTTTCAGCAGTGTAGCATCCTGCTCCCTCCCCGCTGCTAGAATCTTCTCCCACCAGATGGAAAGGCTCCAGCAGCGGGGAAAGAATTTGGCCAGTGGAGAGTTTCCCTACAACAGTGAATGACTCTGGTAGTGGAGAGGGAGGCAGCAGGGAAAGCTGCTTCCCCCTCACCAGAGAGCCTTTCACTGAAACACGTAGCTATGAACCACAGTGTGGATACAACTCACTTTTCACTGCGACGTGTACATATACCTACATGCTGCTGCAAGAGGTGTGCAGGGATGACCTAGCGAAAGAGTAGTTATCAATGGCTCTCTGTCAAACTGGGAGGGTGTATCTCATTGGGTACTGCAGGGGTCAGTCCTGGGTCCAAAACTATTCAATATTTTCATTAATGATTTGGATAATGGAGTGGAGAGTATACTTATAAAATTTGCAGCTGATACCGAACTGAGAGGGGTTGCAAGCACTTGGGAGCATAGGATTAGAATTCTAAACAATTTTCACAAATTACAGAATCTGTCTGAAAAAAAAAAAAGGTGAAATTCAGTAATGACAAGAGAAAAACATTTAGGAAGGAAAAATCAAATGCACAACTACAAAATGGGGAAGAACCAGCTAGGCGGTAGTACTGCTGAAATGGATCTGGGGGTTACAGTGGGTTACAAACTGAATATCAGTCAACAACTTGATGCGGCTGCAAAAAAGGCTAGTATCTTCTGGGATGTATTAACAGGAGAGTTGTATGAAAGACAAAGGAGGTAATCGTCCCACTCTACTTGGCACCAGTGCCTGAGCTGGAGTACTGTGTCAAAGTCTGGGCACTACACTTTAGAAAAGATGTGGATAAATTGGAGAGAGCCCAGAGTGGAGCAACAATGATAAAAGATTAAGAAAACCTGACCTATGAGGAAACAATACAAAAACTTGGGCATGTTTAGTTCTGAGAAAAGAAAACTATGGGGGGACCTGATAACAGTCTTCAAATAGGTTAAAGGCTGTTATAAACAGGACTGTGATCAATTGTTCTCCATGCCCACTGAAAATAGGACAAGAAGTAATGGGCTTAATATGCAGCAAAGGAGATTTAGGTTATATATTAGGAAAAGCTTTCTATTAGAGAAGTGCTGGAATAGGATTCCAAGGGAGGTTGTGGAATCATTGGAGGTTTTTAAGAACAGGCTGAAGAAACACCTGTCAGGTATGGTCTACATTTACTTGGTTTTACCCCAGAACATGGGGTTAGATTTGACCTCTTGACACCCCTTCCAGTCCTACATTTCTGTGATCCTATGAGTCTATTCTCTGGACTGCTTAAGTTAGCACATCTTCGGCTAATGTATTTGGAAATTTTAGATATAGTATTCTATGTTGTTCTTCACTTTGTAAAACAAGCTGCTTGGAGTTAATCATTAATCTAAAATTGCAGCAAAAAAGCACCTTCCCCACAACACACAGTGTTTGACAGGAAAGTCTGATGTGAACTCTGCTTTGCATCACCATCTGCCACATCCTGCTCTGATATTTATAAATATAGTTGTGTTGTTGACATTTCCACAATTGCTCCAGGTGTAAACCATTAGGACAGACAGCTCCTTATGATCGCATCGGTGGCATTTCTTCCTTTAACATCCAAGCAGAGCTGGCCTTCTCAGTTTCCCAGAGCAACACCTACTAAAAGACCTTTTAACCTTTAACTTATTTTTTCAGGTAAACAAAAGGTCCTCCAAAAGGATCAGCACGGTCAGAGTTTTTATTTTATTTTATAGATACACACTCCCACAAAGAACAAGTTCAGAGATTTTAAAAAGCCTTTGATTTTCACACGTTTGTTTGAACACTTTCTCCCAAAATTCTAGTATTAATTAGATTGTTACAAAGGTCATGTTTTGTCCAGTTCACTAATTCCTTGCATAATACTATAATATATCATTTAAAGACATTTTAGTTCTTTTGATAGGCAAGATTTAGAGTCCTGGATTCTGAAGTCCATTCTCCACCCACACTTCAGGTCTGACATAGACAGCAACAAAGCAAGCTTCCCTTCTACCCTATTTCCCTATGTCCTGTCAATTTGCATAATCTGTGATGAGGAAGTGCCACCTTTAGAAGAGAAAAAGGAATGCTCATTTAGTCCTTAACCAATAAAGATGCTACCTTTGGACCCAATCCAGCAAATTGCAGAGCACTCTTATGACTTCAGTGGGAAATAAGGGCACCCAGCACTACACAAGATTCTTGCAGGGAGTATGAGCACTGGATTAAGAAGCTGGTGTCAAGCTGCCAGGGATAAAAGGATTCCTTCCTACCCTATCCCTGAAATGTAACTCTTGATAAGTCATCTCTGAGCATCTCCCTTTACTTGCTTCTATGATTTATGACTCCACCCCCCATAGCACTAAAGGATTTGGGGCTCTTCCTCTCCCTTGCTCATCTCACTTCCACTAGTCCACACCCCTTGCCAGGAATGCTTTTTCCCACCAACCATACTACCCTCTGTAAGACAAAGTAGGAAGTTATTACTTCTCTAGGATCCAACTCTAGCTTCAGTATCGTAACCAAAGCACCACCAGGCCCTGCCTTCAATCAGGAGGTGGGAGTGGAGTTGGAAAAGAGAAAATACAACAAAATTCCTCAAAATTGAAAGAAAATAACTATTCAGTATTTACTCTAAAGCACCAAACTATTTCAGAAGTGTGGCCAATGGTACAATCAAACAGTTTCATTTTTTTCATGTATTTTTAACTTAAGTCTATCCCAGTATTCTGCTAATTTAGGATCTTAAGCATTTTTATATTTTAATAAAAAGTATTTCTGTTCACTTAAGGAGATTTTAGAAAAATATTTCAAAACAGTTTTGACATGATGACTTCCACTTGCACTAGCACTTGAACAAAACTGATATTTGACATGCTAGAGCAGATATACTGGTAATCGTAAACATTCAGCAATGTATCTCATTTATAAAAAAAAGGGCCCCGTAATAAAAAAAGACTCTTTAATCATTTTAAATAATACCATGAAAAAACAAAAAAGAAGTACGTAAGATTGGGTAGTATCTGAAATTAGTTATTATCCGACAGTGGTTTAGTGGACCACATGAAATCTATTTGTGGACCCGGTACATCTTCCACTTGATCCACATCCATATACAAAACAATTGTGAGAGTGTAGTGATTGTCTGGTTTCAACCATATAGCTATTATTGGGGCATTAGTTGGTCCAGTAAAAGATATTACCTCACACACTTTGCATATACATACACACATATACAATAACTCCTCACTTAATGTTGTAGTTATGTTCCTGCAAAATGCGACTTTAAGTGAAATGATGTTAAGCAAATCCAATTTCCCCATAAGAATTAATGTAAATGGGAGGGGGGGTTAGGTTTCAGGGCAGCTTCCCCTACTCTGCAAGCACCAGAGGCAGGGGGTTCAACCTTCAGCCTGCCCACTCTACTCCTCCCCCAAGCCCCCACCCTTGACCCGCCTCTTCTCCCCCCGACCTCCTCCCCCTTTACTTCGCTTGCTGTGTCCTGGCTCCTCCCCCCTCCCTCCCCTCCCTTCTAAACGCCGCAAGCCAGCTGATTGCTAAGTAGGGGAGGGAGGGGGGAGGCGCACCGAGTCCTCACTTCTCCCCCCTCCCTCCCTGCTAGAGCAAGCAGGAGAGGAATCTCATTTTTTCTTGATGCAAACTGATAATCAAAACCGACATGCTAAAGTTAAAAAAATCAATTTGAAAATAGTTATCTACTAAATATGATTTCTATATTTATCCTATTTTTAAGCTAATACAATAGCATAAAGGGGGAATAACATAGTAATAGTTATGTTACTCCCCTTGTAAGTATTCTCACACTTCTTATCAAACTGTCTGTACTGGGCTATCTTGATTATCACTTCAAAAGTTCTCTCTCTCTTACTTAATTGGCCTCTCAGAGTTGGTAAGACAACTCCCACCTGTTTATGCTCTCTGTATGTGTGTATATATATCTCTTCAATATTTATTCCACTCTATATGCATCCGAAGAAGTGGGCTGTAGTCCACAAAAGCTTATGCTCTAATAAATTTGTTAGTCTCTAAGGTGCCACAAGTACTCCTGTTCTTTTTGCGGATACAGACTAACACGGCTGCTACTCTGAAATAGTAATAGTTATGTTTCTAAAAGGCTAAAAAAGACAAAGGCAACCTAACAAGCTGCTGAACTTGTGAACAGGAAGTCCTTGAAGTTAATTATAATTGTTGGGTTGCAGAGGGCTGTCATTTGTGTGTGAGAGAGATGGGCTCTTCAACCCCACATCACTGTTGAAGGGGTTAAGGTAGCTCAGAAGAGGCAAATTAATCTGGTTGGCTGCACTTGGGGAGAGAATTAGGCTTGATTGATAAATTACTATTGATGAAGCCCTGCTGGAGGAGAAGCTGGGTAACGTATAAAGCCAGGAAGTTTGCAGCAGAAGTGGGCTTCAGGGAGAGAGTCTGCAGTTGCTCTCTGGGCACAAAAAGGTGGGTAGGAGGAAACCCGGGGAAAGCAAAATCCCTGGAATCCTGTCCCTGACAGAAGGTGTTTACCCAGAGGAGTTGTGAGGAAGAAAGCCTTAGGAAGGCAAAGCAGGAAGAAGCACAAGGAAAGAGCAGGGAGGGTTGAGACTGTGCAGACCTTGGCTGCTAATTATGAACTCAAAGTAATGCACAGGTCTGAGTTCCCCTGCCAGCCACTGGACAATAGTGCAGGATTGGTGAAGGCAGCATCCCGACAGTTGGTCCGGTGAGACTTTGATAGCCCAGAAGGAGAAGACCATATAGTGACTTAAAAAAGAGGGCTAAGTAACAAAAGAGAGCACCCGAGTCCAGGAGAGTGAGAAGGGCCACAAGGCAAGCAAGAAATAGAAGGAGGCCCTACACTAGACCTCAGATCCAGCCACAAAGGGCTGCCCCACCAGTGAGTGAACCCTGTCAACATGGGGTCCCAAAATCTCAGTTCTATTATTCCAACTGCAAACATTACTTTAACAGTGAAGCCACCAAATCTCACATGGAGAGGTTCAGATCTTCTGTGGAACCATCAGTTCTGGTCAGTAATGTTGCTTCCAGCTACACTGAAGAAGGCATAATTCCAATACACCAAGAGCAAAATATGATCTCCCCATTGCGGGGACTTGTTCCATCCCTTGCTGCTAGAATCACCAAGAGCACAAGTGAGACTGGGCTAGAAGTTGATATACTGCTACAAGAAGCAATTAGTAGTAGAGCATCCTGAGCTACAAAAACAAAAAAGGAACATTAGGAAATTAGCATTTCATATGTGTAACAATAGTATATATGCAAAAAAAGCACACTATACCTCAAGAGAGGATAGATGGGAAAGTTCCTGGCTACAAGCGGAGCAACAGAGACTATTGCTGATCCAATTTAAAGGCCATACCAAAACCAGAGGACTGGATAGGATTAGTTAATGGTAATCTGCAGCAAGCACATGTCTTTTGGGATAATGATATTACCAATGCTTTCAGCCGTCATTCAACTTTAAAGGGAAAACTGTTTTCTTCAAACTTGTGACACTGTATGTCATAGAATGTTGGACTACTTCAGGCATGGAAGCAAATAAGATTTCAGACTGTCTGCTACTCGTAAAAATCCATATGTTTGCTGAAGTAGTATATCTACATATTCTCCTATATCCCTTTAAAGTGAATCCCTTCCTGGTATCTGAGTCAATCCAAGTTCTTTCCCTTTCATGCATCATCACTAGTAATAAAACGATTATGTGGGGCAATGATTTCATCAATTACATCTATAAAACGTCATTGAAAGCTAATGAGGTTTCACAGGTGTATCTTAGGGCATCAACTGGCTTACAGAATCTTTACTATGGTGATGATGTAGAAGAGAGAAGAAGCCAGCTTGACTCTGGGTCTGGGCTGGGCTTGCAAGGTGGCCCATTTAAAATCAAAATAAAAATTGAACAAATGATATGGAAGCACTGAGACAATAAACATGGAACTCCATGGTGCACTTTTAAAAGGGCAGTGGATTTAACCTCTATTATAAACGTCTGTTCAACCGTCTGTCTCTGCCACCCAGCCGGTTTGGGTGCTGCTAAAATGGAAAGAAGAAACAGATTATCTGACTTTAAGGTTGACAAATTCAGCTTCACTGAATATTGCAGAATTTGATTGAATAATTGTAAAAGGACAAAATTCTAAAATGTAGATTAGATCAACTATAAGGTCATGAGGAAATATAGTCTAGATGAGTACAGTTGGGTTCTGCTTACTATGATAGCCAATTTCAATTCTCCTTACACTTCCCTTACAAGGAAGTGTTTATATCAAAGCTCTTTTTGACAGAGCTGGAGGCCATAACAGATTCTACACATGTCAACGTGGTCTTAACACTGGAAGAACTTAAGAAGAGGAAAATCCTTCCTAGACATACCCAGGTTCAGCTATTTAAGGATATTGTCTTTCCTAATCCCTTGATAATCTCCTCTAAAAATAATTGGAATTGTCAGAGGCATTTCTTCTAAAAAATTTCCTGGAGATTCTTTTGTTAGTTCTAAAATTGTAGAAAAATCTGCTGTACAGACTATGCATAGATAATAAATTATTCAATTTATGTGAGTAAAAAGACCAAGAGGTGGCTACAGTTCTACCTATGATATGATACCTTTCTCACTTGGAAATAAAGACACCTCATAATTGAGAGCAGAATGCAGAAGTGGTATATAACTATGCCATCATGTTGTCTACTTTCAATGCTTACTTTCATTTGACATGGTATGGCAGAAAAGAAACTAGAATTGCTGCATTCTTGCTCTTATTTGGAGAATTACAAATTCAGAGTGTAATAGAGAACACAATCTTTTTTTTTTTTAATCCCTATAGCATACCCCAACGTTAACCCATATTCATTAAACTTTTTAATGCAGAAAAACAGTCATGTCAAAAAAAAAAAAAAAAAGATAGGGCACAGAAGGCAGGCACAAAGCCCTACAAATCAGATACGGTAGGTGTGAAGGTGACTGGAAACTCATTTTTATCAAATGTACAATCCCACAACAAGGAAAATATTCTAATACCATTGTATCAAGCAATGGATTGTTCTCATTTTAAATACTGAGTTTTGTTATCCCATGTCAAAGATCTATCAAATAGAGACATCAGTGATGAAAATGACTGCGGCATAAAAAGACTTTGACATGAAGGAAGATAGAAAAGATTAGAACTATTTAGTTTAGAGAGGAAATGATACGAAAGAACATGACAGACATATGTAAAATAATAAATGGTACATAGAGGGTCAATAAAGCACTCCTTTTAGCCCTCATCTAATACAAGCAGAAGAAAAAATCAAAATTAAAAAGCAAATACTGTTTTACATAATGGGAAATTAATCTATGAAACTCATTGTTCCAAGGAATCAAGGAAGCCAAGAGCTTAATAAATTTCAGAAAAGAATTATACATGTATATGAATAATAAGATTATCAACAGACAGGATAAATAATATACAAGCAGATTTAAACACTTGTGTTGCAGGTTATAAAATAGTCTGGGGTTCAGGAAGAAATTTCCCTATTGGCATACTATTCCATAACTGCCTTTACCAAGATTTCTTGCACCTTACTCAAAATAAATAAATAAACAAACAAACAAACCAACACCACCCTAATACTGGGCCACTGTCTGAGACATTGAAATATGGATCACAGATCTGATTGGTATGGCAATCCCATATTCCTGTGAGATCATCGGTGTGGGGTTGTGTGTGTTTTTTTTTTGTGTTTTTTTTTTTTTTTTTAATAGAAATAGAATATCATTGCAGTTTTTGAAATTCTCATATTAATGATACTTAGTAATTATATGTTCTACATTTTCAAAACACTATGAAAACTTTAATACAACAATCCTCCTGTGACATAAGCAAGCATTCATCACCGCAAACAGGGGAATTTGAAATGGAGTTTGTGGGAGGGAGACGTAATATAATCACTATGGTTAGGAAGGGACGCATCGCCAGTGCCAATGCTGCTCATGTCTCCTCCACCTGCGCCTGTATCCAGACAACCTAACCCTGGGATGCCTCTACCCATATCCTGGTGTGGATTTGCAGAGACTGTGGCCTGCATTTCCCACTCACAGAAACCCAGGCTGGGGGGACCATCCAGTGTGAAAGATGCTTGCTGGTGGAATCTCTCAGAAAGCAGGTGGGAGAGCTACAGGAGGAGATGGCTAGGCTGAGGAGCATCCGTGCCCATGAAGAAATCCTTGAGAGTATTCATATGGAGACATCCATGGCTGAGGAAACTATTCAGCTACAGAGGACTGCTGTCACACCAACAGGGGAGGAGGATATGGCTCTGCCAAAGGGAGGACACTGGCTATAGGTTATTACTGGCAGCAGGCAGTGCTCCACCTCTACTCTCAACCCACCCACCATAGTGATGGAAAACTGATATGCTGCCCTGGCAACGAGCGATGAGAAATCATCCCCAAAGATAGAGGAGGAGAAGCCATGTACCCCCAAGGCTTGGAGGATCGCAGCCACCACTCCCAGGAGGAAATGTAGGGTAGTGGTGGTTGGTGACTCTCTTCTGAGGGGGATGGAGGCACCCATCTGTTGCCCTGACATGGCATCCCAGGAGGTATGCTGCCTGCCAGGGCCCGTATCCGAGACGTTTAAGAAGGATTGTTGAGGATCATCTGGCCCTCTGACTACTACCCCATGCTACTCATCCATGTGGGCACACATGATACTGCAAGGTATGACCCTCAACAGATCAGAAGTGACTTCAAGGCTCTGGGAGTAAGGGTGAAGGAGTTGCGAGTGCAGGTGGTGTTCTCCTTGATCCTTACGGTCAAGGGTAGGGGCCCAGGCAGAGACAGATGCATCCTGGAGGTGAATGCCTGTCTACAAAGATGGTGTTGCCAGGAGGGCTTCGGCTTCCTTGACCATAGGATTCTGTTCCAGGAAGAACTGCTAAGCAGAGACAGGATCTACCTATTGAGGAAGGGGAAGAGCATATTTGGATACAGACTGGCTAACCTAGTGAGGACTGCTTTAAACTCAGTTCGAAGGGGGCAGGTGACCAAAGCCCACAGGTAAGTCAAAAACATGGAGACCTGGAAGAAGAGTCAGACTTTGGGGGGAGCATGGGCTGTTACAGCAGGGATAAAGGAGACACAAGATAGAACTGGGGGCAGGGGAGAGGTCAAATCAGTATCTTAGATGTCTGTATACTAATGTGAGAAGTATGGGGAATAACCAGGAAGAATTCGAAATACTTTTAAATAAACACAGCTATGACAGTTGCCATCATAGAGACTTGGTGGGATAATACACATGACAGGAATATTAGTATAGAAGGGTACAGCTTGCTCAGGAAGGACAGGCAGGGAAAAAAGGGAGGAGGTGTTGCCTTATATATTAAAAATGTATACACTTGGACTGAGGTTGAGATAGAAATAGCAGACTGACTTGTTGAAAGTCTCTTGGTAAGGATAAAAGAGGGGAAAAAAAACAGGGTGATGACATGGTAGGGGTCTACTACCGACCGCCTAACCAGGAAGAAGAGGTGGATGAGGATTTTTTTTAAACAACTAACAAAATCATCCAAAGCATAGGACTTGGTGGTGATGGGGGACTTCAACTACTCAGACATCTGTTGGGAAAATAACACAGCAGGGCACAGATTATCCAACAAGTTCTTGGAATGTATTGGAGACAATTTTCTTACTTCAGAAGCTGGAGAAAGCTACCAGGGAGAGGCTGTGCTAATTTGATTTTGACAAATCGGGAGGAACTGGTTGAAAATTTGAAATGGAAGGTAGCTTGGGTGAAAGTGATCATGAAATGGTAGAGTTCATGATTCTAAGGAATGGTGGGAGGGAAAACAGCAAAACAAAGAAAATGGATTTTCAAGAAGACAGACTTTAGCAAACTCAGGGAGTTAGTAGGTAAGATCCCATGGGAAGCAAGTCTAAGGGGGAAAACGACTGAAGACAGCTGGCAGTTTTTCAAAGAGACATTATTAAGGGCACAAAAGCAAAATGATCTCACTGTGTAGGAAAGATAGGAAGTATGGAAAGAGACCACCCTGGCTTAACCAGAAGATCTTCAATGATCTAAAAATCAAAAAAGAGTCCTACAAAAAGTGGAAACTAGGTCAAATGACAAAGGATGAATATAAACAAATAACACAAGTATGTAGGGACAAAATTAGAAAGGCCAAGGCACAAAACTAGATTAAACTAGCTAGAGACAGAAAGGGTAACAAGAAAACATTCTACAAATACATTAGAAGCAATGGGAAGACCAAGAACAGGGTAGGCCCGTTACTCAATGACAGGGGAAAAACAATAACAGGAAATGTAGAAATGACAGAGGTGCTTAATGACTTCTTTGTTTGTTTTCAACAAGGTTGGTGATGACTGGACATCTTACAAAGTGAATGCCAGTGAAAATGAGGTAGGATCAAAGGCTAAAGTAGGAAAAGAACAAGTTAAAAATTACTTAGACAAATTAGATGTTGTCAAGTCACCAGGGCCTGATAAAATGCATTCTAGAATACTCAAGGAGCTGACTGAGGAGATATCTGAGCCATTAGTGATTATCTTTGAAAAGTCATGGAAGATGGGAGAGATTCCAGAAGAGTGGAAAAGGGCCAATCTATAAAAAGGGAAATAAGGACAACCCGGGAAACTACAGACCAGTCAGCTGAACTTCTGTACCCGGAAAGATAATGGAGCAAATAATTCAGCAACCAGTTTGCAAACATCTAGAAGATAATAAGGTGAGAAGAAATAGTCAGCATGGATTTGTCAAGAACAAGTCGTGTCAAACCAACCTGATAACTTTCTTTGACAGGGTAACAAGCCTTGTGGATGGGGGGGAAGCAGTAGATGTGATATATCTTGCCTTTAGTAAAGCTTTTGATACTGTCTCGCATGACCTTCTCATAAACCAACTAGGAAAATGCATCCTAGATGGAGCTCCTATAAGGTGGGAGCAAAACTGGTTGGAAAACCATTCCCAGAGAGTAGTTACCAGTGGTTCACAGTCATGCTGGAAGGGAATAATGAGTGTGGTCCCGCAGGGATCAGTTCTGGTCTGGTTCTATTCAATATCTTCATCAATGATTTAGATAACGGCATAGAGAGTACACTTATAAAGTTTGTGGACAATACCAAGTTGGGAGGGGTTGCAAGTGCTTTAGAGGATAGGATTAAAATTCAAAATAATCTGAACAAACTGGAGAAATGGTCTGAAGTAAATATAATGAAATTAAATAAGGACAAATGCAAAGTACTCCATTTAGGAAGGAACAATCGGTTGCACACATACAAAATGGGAAATGACTGCCTAGGAAGGACTACTGCAGAAAGAGATATAGGGGTCATAGTGGACCACAAGCAAAATATGAGTCAATAGTGTAACACTGTTGCAAGACAAAAAAACAAAACAAAACAAAAAAAAACCCACATCATTCTGGGATGTATTAGCAGGAGCGTTGTAAGAAAGACACAAGACGTAATTCTTCCGCTCTTCTCTGCGCTGATTAGGCCTCAACTGGAGTATTGTGTCCAGTTCTGGGTGGCAGATTTCAGGAAAGATGTGGAGAACTTGGAGAAAGTCCAGGGAAGAGCAACAAAAATGATTAAAGGTCTAGAAAACATGACCTATGAGGGAAGATTGAAAAAAATGTGTTTGTTTAGTCAGGAAAAGAGAAGACCGTTAGGGGACGTGATAACAGTTTTCATGTACATAAAAGGTTGTAACAAAGAGAAGGGAGAAGAATTGTTCTTCTTAACTTCTGAGGATAAGACAAGAAGCAATGGGCTTAAATTGCAAAACGGGAGGTTTAGGTTGTATATTAGGAAAAACTTCCTACTGTCAGGGTAGTTAAGTACTGGAATAAATTGCTTAGGGAGCTTGTTGAATCTCCATCATTGGAGATTTTTAAGAGCAGGTTAGACAAACACCTGTTAGGAATGGTCTAGACAATACTTAGTCCTGCCATGAGTGCGGGGGACAGGACTAGATGACCTCTCGAGGTCCCTTCCAGTCCTATGATTCTATGATTTACAAATGAGAAAAGTGAAAGAGAAAGGTAAAGTGACTTGTCTTAAGGTCACAAAGCAAGTTAGTGGCAAAGCTACTTTCAGCACTCAAGATCACAGAATTTGTCACAAGTCTACCTGGATGGAATGCAAACTAGAGAAACATTTCTACGGGAATAAGAATGGTTTCAGGCAACTAACCTTTAAATGTTCTAGCCTATCTAGAACATTTGCAATAAAGTTATAAGACTGTTGTATCATGCATCCAAGGAGAATCAAATACATTTTGTAACCTGCACAAGATCCATGGTTAGACACAATTAAGATTTTTGGTGTAGCTGTTAACAAGAAAGATTTACATTACCAATAAATAAATCTAGAGACAGGCAAAACTACCTGCAGGCTGGCATTTCCGATTTTCAAGGAAGTGAACTCTCCAGAGGAACATATTACTTAAAATGGGGTAGGGGGTCTATTGATCTTATTCTTAGATTTTAGGTTTCAACAGAAAATTGGTTATTAAATTATTTAATAGTTTCAAGAGGTTGGGCTTTCTTTTTAAATATTATACAACTATATGTAGTTAAATTTAAAGGTTAGGTAATGAGAGGCAATGAACAAAATAATATGAGGTCATTACTCAATGTGTGGTTATATTCTGTGGAGTACTGTAAACACAGCATTGTGGGTTCCAGAATTATCGGCATCACATTTGCTCAAAAAATTGTAACTTAAAAGATCTTTTTCCCCCAATAACTGCCAGCCCTTCAAACTCATCTTGAAATATGAAAGATAAGCTGTGTTCTTTCTGGCTCAAGCATCATCACTAGTAACAAAGATCTGCAATGAGAATTTAGTTAATCCTCTGGATAATACATGAAACAGAATACAGCTCACTTTCTCTGTTAGCTGGATTAGGATCCACAACAACAACAACAGAGTGTTAAAATCAGAGCAACCGGATATGAAACTGAGCACCAACCCAGAGCAATAGTGTTGAGTAAGGAGGTGCCATTTTTACGGTCCCTTTCTTGATCATAAGTGCACTTTCCCAATACCAAAACTAAAAGCACACTCACCCTCAAACCAACTCTTCACCAGCAGGGCTACCCGCATTTGTGTTTAAAATGAGTTGTATTATCATCAGATTTGGTTTGAAACAGTAAACTACTATCAGTAATTGAAATAGAAAAATAAACCAAGTGATTGTACTCCTTATCCCCCCACATTAAGAGAATAATTATGAGACGTGCAGATATATAAAATGATGGGGTCTAAATTAGCTGTTACCACTCAAGAAAGATCTTGGAATCATTGTGGATAGTTCTCTGAAAACATCCACTCTATGTGCAGCAGCAGTCAAAAAAACAAACAGAAAGTTGGGAATCATTAAGAAAGGGACAGATAAGAAGACAGAAAATATCATATTCCCTCTATATAAATCCATGGTACGACACACATCTTGAATACTGTGTGCACATGTGGTCATTCCACCTCAAAAAAGATATATTGGAATTGGAAAAACTTCAGAAAAGAGCAACAAAAATGATTAGGGTATGGAACGGCTTCCGTATGAGGCGAGATTAATAAGACTGGGACTTTTCAGCTTGGAAAAGAAACCATTAAGTGGGGGGATATGATTGAGGTCTACAAAATCATGACTGGTGTGGAGAAAGTAAATAAGGAAGTGTTATTTACTCCTTCTCATAACACAAAAACTAGGGGTCACCAAATGAAATTAATAGGCAGCAGATTTAAAACAAACAAAAGGAAGTAGTTCTTCACACAGCGCACAGTCAACCTGTGGAACTCTTTGCCCTAGGATGTTGTGAAGGCCACAACTATAACAGGGTTCAAAAAAGAACTAGATACATTCATGGAGGATAGGTCTATCAATGGCTATTAGCCAGGATGGGCAGGGATGGTGTCCCTAGTCTCTGTTTGCCAGAATCTGGGAATGGATCACTTGATGATTACCTGTTCATTCCCTCTGGGGCACCTGGTATTGGCCACTATCGGAAGACAGGATATTGGGCTAGATGGACCTTTGGTCTGACCCAGTATGGCCGTTCTTATATACGGCATGACCAGCAATACAAACTCATTTTGCACACACTAACTATCCTTTAAAGCAGCTATCACCATGGTCCCTGAAACTCAAAGATGTGAGTTTTATTGTTTTGCTCCCTCAGGCCAATGTTTGCTATTAGACAGGCATATAATATTAATGAAAAAATGCAGAAAGATGTTCACAAGTAGTGAAATACTAGATTCACAAATCTAGGTAGTTGGCAGAAGTCTAAAACAATAATACATTATTCATGATCTGTATACAGCTATCTACATACATATTTTACAGATTGAATATAATGGATCCAATTGTTTGGAGGCATTGCAGTGATCTCAGATCAGAGCAAATGTCACATATCATGAGAAATATAAAGCCAAGTTTTAATGAGATGAAATTAAAATGAGATTAACATAAAGCTGCAATCCTAATGTGCATCATAATTTCAACATTCAAGAGAAAAAAAAAATTGTACACAAACGACAAATCCAAAATCTAGAATCTACCAAAGCAAGTAGCATTGAATTTGAGATTTTAACCTGAAACATCCTTCCATCATGCTTTGGATCATGCAGTTTTCAATGATGTTAGGAGTCTAATTTCGTATCAGTACCTATCTGAAACTAAATGTTGGATAAGTTTTAGTTTTTAAAAAGGGAGGTTAACAGATGAGCAAAGACTTTGAAACCACTTCCTCCATTATCCATTTTATTGAGGCTTTCACCCTCACCAATCTACTCAAACTGTTGTGTGTTTCCAATTCCTTTCAATCTTTTAAAGGTATGTCTGCACTGCCAAAAAAAAGGTATGTCTGCACTGCCATGGCAGCAAGTCTGAGTACGTTCACTTTGCAAAGACATTGAGTCTCAGAGCCCAGGTCAACTGGGGCTCACACTCTATGGCTACAAATAGCAGCGTAGACATTCCTGCTCAGGCTGGAGTCTGGATTCTGATACCCACCCCCTCTCCAAGTTTCAGAACCTAGGTAGGAACACCCACACTACCATTTTTTGCCCATAGCGCAAACCTGAGGCCTTGTCTCCACTACCAAGTTTTGTCACCAAAAACTGCTTTTTGTCAAACAAACAGTATATGAATACACACAGCGATGCGACTTTTGTCTGGAAAAATGCCCGGTTTTGGTGACAAAAATACATCTATCCCGACGAGAGACTTGCATCTTTTTCCTCTACAACGTGCCAGTGCAGACACCACCCTTGATTTCATTGCTTTAATTAGCCTCCGTGAGGTGTCCCACAATACCCATCCTGACCGCTCCAGTCAGCAGTTTGAACTCCATGCACCCCTCCTTATTAGAAGCCCCAAGAACTTTTGAAAATTAATTTCCTGCTGGCTCAGCGTGGAGAAGTCTCATAGCATCTTCCCAGGTGACCATGGTGGGTTATCGCACCAAATGTTCTCCTGCTTGGACCACTGCGGAGCAGCTGGAACTGATCAGTATGTTATGCGGAGATGAGGCAGTAGGAATTGGGATACCTAGGGGCACATTTCTGGAGGCTTGTGCAAAAAGAGCTATGAGCGGGACATGCTGCAGTGCAGAGCGAAGATAAAGGAGCTAAGGCAGGCCTACCATAAGGCGAGGGAGGCAAACCACTGCACTGATGCTTCACCTAAGACCTGCCGGTTCTATATGGAGCTGGATGCTATCCTCAGTGGTGACCCCACCTCCACTGCCAAGAGCCCCGCACATACTTCGAGGTAGCGGTGGCAGCTGAAAGAGGACCTAACCCGGAGGACTAAGTTATTGATGAACAGGCGGAGTTAGATTAAGATGTGTAGCTCCCAGCAGGGTCACCCGGTCAGCCAGGCAACCAGGAACTTTTCTCCACTCCAAAGGCATCTAGCAAGTCTCAGCAGTCGCTCTCCAGGGAGAAAGAAGCAGGAGAAGAGTCTGGTAAGTGGCTGTGGCTTGTGTACTGCAAAGGCGGGTTCAGGCTATAGACATGTGGGAGGCTGGCTGTGTTTCTTTGAGGTGGACATTTTCCTGTGTAGTAATTGGTATGGCAGAACAGGGTGTCGATGCACGCAGAGATCTCACAAGAATCCTCCAGCGAGATCTCCAGGAAACTTTTCTGAAGGTACTCGGTAATCCTCTGCCAAAAGTTCTGTGGCAGAGCAGTTCCGTCCCCCATTGTAGGAAACTTTCCTATGCCATTTGGCAATTACTTGTGCAGGGACCAAAGCGTCACATAGTCGAACAGCATAGGTAGCAGGGCAGAAGCCACAAGTATGGAGTAGATGTACCCTCGTTTCCCTGCTTACACTTAGCAGTTAGATGTCTGCTAGAATGATCCCCGCCAGTGGAAAAGTGTGGAAGAATTTTAGAATTTTTTCCATAGAAAGCTGCACCACGACCCTTACAGAGAGTGTGTGCTCTCTTCCCCATGTGGAGCAGCCCCTCCCACACCCCCACTAACACTCATCATACTTTGGCTGTTCGTGGAGATGTGTGCCTGGCTAGGGTCAGTGAGAAAGTGATTGCAATGTTGTAAAAGGTGTATTAACTGAAATGTTACAATGCTATGCGTTGACTTAATCCCACTTCTGTGCATTGTCCCCTGTGCTTCACCAGATGTGGCCTTGAGGAACACCCCACACATCCCTGCCGAGCATCTCCACCAGATAAGAAAGCACCCAAGACGCAGCAAAGAAGACATGTTCTGGGAGGTATGGCAGTGCTCCAAAGCAGAAAAAAGGGAATGTAAGGACTGCTGGGAAGCCGAATGGCAGGACAGAAAAGAGAATCAAGCATTTGTTAAGGACGCAACTGAGAGGATGATTAAAGTAATGGAGGAGCAAATGCAGATGCTGCAGTCTTTAATAGTGCTGCAGACTGAACAGATCCATGCTCACACACTGCAGCACATTCAGAACACTTTTCTATGCCCTCCCCCACAAACTCCACCTGCATATTCCTTTCCACTTTTTGGGAGTTCTTAGATTCCCCTTCACTCCACTCCCCTAGGACAACTTTCACAATGATAGCTGGACCTACACACAGTTGTAAAAGTCTGTCCTTCCCTGGTTCCTCCTTCCCATCAGGCATCTGTATGTTTGTGTGTGCTGTTTCTTGTTCAATAAAATCAGAGTTATTTAATTGTGGATCACCTTTTTTTTTTTTCTACAAATTGAGATTGCAGGTACCACCAATACATGCACAGGCATTATCGTCATTGTCTTACAGGAATGTAAGGCGCAAAATGACACCATTGCGTGCTAGGAAAACTAGCACCTCTGACAGATATACTGGTGCTCATTGTCGAAGTGCTGCCTCAAAGCCTCCCTGATTTGAACTGGCCCCCTCTGATAGCCCTGGTATCTGGCCGCTCAAAATCAGCAGCTAAGCAGTCTGCCTCAGCACTCCACCCCTGAGCAAACCTTTCACCCTTAGCTTCACAGAGATCATGCAATGTACAGCACGTGGCTATGACCAAGGGAATATTATCCTCATTAAGGTCTAGCCTGCCATATAGGCATCACCAGTGTGCCTTTAATCTGCCAAAGGCACATTCAACTGTCATCCGGCACCTACTCAGCCTGTTGAACCACTCCTTACTGCTGTCCAAGTGTCCCATATAAGGTTTCATGAGCCACAGCTATAAAGGGTATGCCGGGTTTCCCGGGATCACTATGGGCATTTCAACATCCCCCACTTTTTCTGGTTTGGAAAGAAAGTCCCCATTTGTAGCTTTCCGTACAGGCTGGCGTTCCAGAAGATGCGTGGCTCATGCACCTTCCCAGACCACCCTGCATTGATGTCAGTGAAACGCCCACAGTGATCCACAAACGCCTGCAACACCATGGAGAAGTACCCCTTCCTATTAATGTACTCTGTCGCAAGGTGGTCTGGTGCCAAAATTGGAATGTGTGCGCCATCTATCGCCCCTCCACAGTTAGGGAACCCCATTTCTGTAAAGCCATCCACTATTTAATGCACATTTCCCAGAGTCACGGTCCTTTGTAGCAGGATGTGATTAATTGCCCTGCACCCTTGCATTAACACAGTCCCAACGGTCGAATTCCTGACTCCAAAGTGATTCGCGACCGACCAGTAGCAGTCTGGAGTCACCAGCTTCCATACAGCGATTGCCACCATTCTCTACCGAGAGGGCAGCTCTCATTCTGGTGTCCTTGCGCCACAGGTCTGTGGCGAGCTCCACACACAGCTCCAGGAAGGTGGCTTTCCACATCCAAAAATTCTGTTGCCACTGGTCTTCATCTCACACCTGCATGATGATACGATCCCATCATTCAGTGCTTGTTTCATGAGCCCAAAAGTGACGGTCTACCCTACGCAGCTGGTCTGTGAATGCCAAAAATAATCTATGTTGGGCGTCTGCGAGTGTTCTTCAGTTAGGAACTTGACAATTAACTGCACTGCCATCCACAATGTCTTCATGATAGTTAACAGAGCATTAGGAGAGCCGTGCAAGGTCCATCCCTTCCCACAAAGATGCCAAGGTCAACAGCAGAGATTGACCGTTGCAAAAATGCCATAAAAGAAAGCCGGAAGCCCATGGACTGCTGGGACACAAAGCAATGCATTATGGGACATTAAGCCAGTTCCCAAGATGCGCCGCAATCTGCTCCGCCTTCCCACAACACCTAGCAACAAAAAGCGTTGACCTGGATTGTGGGATAGGTACCCACAGTGTAATGCTCACACTGTCGAGGATGGTGCCCCCACTGTGGATGCGCTCTGCCAACAGAGGGAGTAATGTGAAAATGAGATTCCGATTTTTATTGTGTCGACTTTTGGGTGTCGCCGTCACTTTTGTCGACAAAAATTGGTAGTGTAGACATAGCCTGAGTCAGGTCACCTGGGCTCTGAAACTCACTGCTGCAGGTTCTGTTTTGCAGTATAGACTTGCCCTCAGAGGTCAGATCAACTGACTGAAGCTTGTGCTACAGGGTTTGAAATTGCAAAATAGACATTCCCGCCCAGGCTCTGAAATCTGATGAGCGGGGTGGGTCTCAGAGCCTGGGGTTCAGCCCGAGTAGAAATTGCTATATTTAGCCCTGTGGCTCAAGCTCCATGAGCCTGAGTCAGTTGACCTGGGCTCTGAGACTCGTTGTTGTGAGTTTTTTGTTTTTAAACAGTGTAGATGTACCCTTAATATTCTTCTCTCTCATTTATCTTTATTCTCATCGACTTTTTTGATGATGAAACACTGTTTATTACATGCTTTTCCTGTCTAAACTTTTCTCTGGATTCGTGCCCTACTATTCTAAACATTCCTTGTAGATTCCATGTGTAGGGTTATACCAGGGGTTGGCAACCTTTCAGAAGTGGTGTGCCGAATCTTCATTTATTCACTCTAATTTAAGGTTTCGCATGCCAATAATACATTTTAATATTTTCAGAAGGTCTCTTTATAGAAGTCTATAATATATAACTAAACTATTGGTGTATGTAAAGTAAATAAGGTTTTTAAAATGTTTAAAAAGCTTCATTTAAAATTAAATTAAAATGCAGAGCCCCCAGGTCCCGGGTAGTGTGAGTGCCATTGAAAATCAGCTCACATGCCGCCTTTGGCACGCGTGCCATAGGTTGCCTAACCCTGGGTTATACCTTGTCTTAAAATTTATATAAGTCACCTCCCTCTCTTCATTTAAGCTTTCGTTATCTTCTGCATTGATTTCTAGCTTATCTTCCTGGCTCTTTCTGTAAATGATAACAAGCTTGTTGACAATTCTGCTGCCCACCTAATCAAACAATGTTTCTGCCATGACTCCTCACACCATCCAGTCATCTGCCTACCAAACCCGCACCGCACACTAAGTTTAAGACACTTGTTCTAACCTTCTTAGCCCTCCATCTAACTGGCCTGTTTTGGTTGGCCTGGTAGTTTGATGACACTGGCCTATCTCCAATGTCTAATAATTGTATATACTCCCTCTCTATAGCTTCTATCCCTCATTTTACTTCTTTCTATTTTTGTTCGGACATCCTGCCCCAGTCCTGCTGGTGAAATAAATTCCCGCTTTTGATTCATTCTACATCTGTCGTCCTTCACATCCCCTTTGTCACATCCCTTTTTATTACTCAGTATCATCTAAAAAGAGAGAAAATACTTCCAAAATGCTTCTAGGAACAAGTGTAAAATATGAGGGTTTTTTTTTTTTTTTTAAAGAAATGGAATTGATGCAATAATTCAGAATGGTGCATCTGGAAACATGCTTGGACAATATCCCTCTGGATGCACCCAAGTTGCCTCCTGTTTTTCTTCTTGGGAACGGCAAGTCTCACAGGTAGAGATGTCATTATGAGAGAGCTCGCTCTTTCTCCATACTTTCACAAATTTGGAAAGAATCTTTAGAAGTAGTTAGCCAAGAGTTATGGAATTCTTTCAGCAACTAGCTTTCCCCAAAGGCAAATTTTTGGAGATCATTCAAAAATGTGTTTTTGTTTATTATGACCATGGGTCTTAGTTACAGTCATTCTCTCTTTGAGCATGTCTTTACCGATTAAAAAAAGGTGTATTTTTTTACCTCAGGATAACGTATGCACTTAAGTTCACGTATTCTCACATGCATTAGTTAGCCTGTGGTAAAACATACAAGTTTTTTTAGCACTGACGATAAGGCCTCGGAAAAACTCCCTGCACTGCTGCTCTGTTACTTACAGTTAGTAGGTAAAGCATGCCTATTCAGTGGAACAAGCAACCATAATGGTTTTACATATTTTGTTTATAAACTTGTAGATTAATTCGTCTATCTTCAGTCAGCAAACCCCACTGGATTTCAAAGCTGTTATGGGAGAAGGGGCCATGACAATATTCTGCACCAACTCAATAAGCCTCATTCTGATGAGTATGTGTGTCACTTCATCATGCATCTTTCAGATGTTATAATATTTTCTTTTAGCCAGCAAATAAAGCATTTGCTGTTGTAGCCTCTGCTCTTATCTCCAGGATCAACTAACCTCATCTAACCTCACTTTAATTTGCCTGTAAGCTACTTTGGGCAGAGACTTTTTCCCTATATTTACGCCTATGAAACAGCACATATTTTAATAGCACTATATAAATTTTCTAAATAAAGGCCCTTAAAAAGGGATTAAGATTGTACAGATGTAATATTCCACCAACTCAAACCCTAGAATGCAATGACACCTCTAATACCCACAGAGGGCATATTTCCACTGAGGGCAACAGAATCCACCACCAAAAGGACAATAACTCCAACTCATAAGGAGACATATAACATTTATTTCCAGCACAGTATAATGCAAAATTTTAATAAGAATTCTCCAAAAACTCCTTGGGTGGAGAGAAAAGGAATCTGTCAAGTGCCATCTCTGCTCTACTGGGCCAGCTATGGCTGTCTAGATTGGAGAACCCTCTGTTGAAGATGCAGCACTTCAACTGAAGCTGAAGAACTTGCAGCACTGGAAATCAAAGCAGCTCTCAGTTGGCAACCGCGGCTGGTATGACCCCCAGACTCAGTCACGGTTTACAGCATAGACAACCTTCCTATAGTTTCCTAACCATAGAGCACAGTGGGGAGAGAATGGAGGGGAACTTCACTGAGGGCAGTCTGTAGCTTCAAAGCCATTGGAAAGATGAGCTAAGGGGCGGCCATCTTTAGTGGGCAGCCTCAATTTCACATGGCCATCAAAGCCCTCAAGTCTACTGCATTTCAGCTGAATCAGAGTTCCAGTTTACATGTGAGTGACAAATTTCTTAACAAAATACACTTTAGCACAGTGGAAGGTGTACTGAACTGGGAGGCAGGACACCATGAGTTCATGTTTCACGTCTTTTGATTGCTCTTGTTTATATTTCTTTATATTTCTGTACATTTCATAGACTTATTATTGAGCAACACCTATATTAAGAGACAGTCAAGTATCACAGTATTACAAATAAATTATCTGCAACATTGCAAAAGGTCATTTCTACAACAGATTAAAATAGAACCAATGTAGTTCTAGGATTAACTTTCAGTCTCAGATAGACACTCTCAGAAAGAATCTGTCAAATCTGTAAGTGATTGTAATCTGTAAACCACTGTTCCAGAGCTAGGAACAAAGCCAGGGTTCCTGACATTCAGCATGTCTTGAAAATGGTTGCGAAATCCATTCAAAAACCCTCTCTGGTTGCTGAACCACACAGAGAATAGCTGCCTATGCTACTACCAACACCTCCTGTAGCTCAAGTGGTAGCAATATGGACTCAAGATCTGAACGTCTTGGGTTGAAACTCTACTGATGGTCCACATAGTGGTCCTTATAAGATAAAAGTGATAAAACTCCTATTTTTCCAGTTCATTTTTTATTTTTTAATTGTTTCACCGAATTTACAGGGTGAAGAACAATCTTAAAACAGGTTTTATATCAAAAATGATTATAATCTGAATGATGATGTGATACACAACAAAACATAGGGGTTCACATTTCAGTCATTGGTCATACCTTTCAATTCCTTGTGTCAAAAACTGGTAGGTTTAAGGTTTGAAAAGTGTGATGGCCCTAGTGAAATGGCAGCCATATTTCCTAATGGTTGTCTATGGCTGCTATTTTTTTAGGGGTATCCCTCCCAGTAGTAAAGTAGTGGTCATCTTTACCTAGGACATAAACACCTCCAATCCCATTTGGTAGCTGGATTCCCACTGTAAGTTATGGGAAATGACAGCCCTTTTGAGGAAGAGAAAATTGTGAATATAACTGTAAAGCAAAACAAAGCTTAATAACTTTGCTGAATTACAATCTAACTTCTTCAAAATCTCATTTGAAGGTATCTGGCAATGTGTTTTCTCTACATAGGAAGTTTGTAGAGAAACCAGCCATTAGTTAGTAAAAGAATTCTAAATAAAAGTTGCACATTTTAAATTATGGGATTTATTCAATACACTTTCAGATTGTGTGGTGGGTGTATCTACAATTGTACACACAAAATGTATTACTAGATTAGCTTTCATTCACTAGTATATAACAAAATACATTCTCTTATCAAAGTGCACAAAACCTACCTTGGATCAGTGCAAGCCCAACTTTATAATATTCATACCTCTAAAATTCTCCTCATGTAAAAAAAAATTCACTTCAATCATTTATGCACAAGTTATAAACCCTTAACAAATAAATGTGGTTATAATTGAAATGTTGCAACCTGAACAAGAATAGTGCAAAAGAAAAGAAAAAGAAACAAAAAAGAAACATTAAAGTCACTTCTAGAGTACAAAGCTCAACTAATTTTAGGCAACAGACTAATGTGCACTTGCTGAGTAATGTTTCTGGGCAACATGATAAGCAACTTAGAACAACAAGAAGTTGTTTAACAGTCAACACCTTTAAAATATTTTACAGTTAATTTCTTTTAAGGAAGAACAAACCTGGGCCACTTTAACAGAATTTTGAGTAGAGCCACCAGCATGATATTCTACGTTGAACTTTTTCACAAGTTCTTCAAACCTGTAAGAAACCACAGGGGTTCGGGGGGAGGGGAGGGGGCAGGAAGGGGGGCAGAGAGAGAGAGAGAGAGAGAGAGAAAGGAAATCAGATTCTGCAATTTTTCACAGTAAAAAACTACATAAAGCATCTAGATTAGAAATGTATGAGATCAAGTTATTTGTAAACAGGAAATTCAGACATATTAGCTCTTTTACAAGGTGCTAGCTGAGAAAAAGCAGACTAAAATAGCATGCATGCACAGTATGTGCACTAAGCAACTGGCTAAATGACAAAGCAAGCAATATCAACTTGATTTCGCTCCCTTACAGTTGTATTGTAAGTCTATAACATTTAAAGAATGTCTTAGGAATACAGCATCTGGAGCTTATGCATGATGATAATTAACTTTCAAGCTTCTAAAGTATATGCTCACATGTAAAAGAAAAAAAATTAAAGGAAACCAATGAGGAGGTGCTGATTCACACTTCCTATAGCTAAATACATAACATAAAAGTTCAATAATAAGATATTTTATCTGCTTTAAAACTGTAGTCAAATAGTGTGCACTCAAAATGTAAACAATATTTTAAAGCGTGAAGTTTTAACTTGTTTGTCAGGTGTTGGAACTTTATAAATAGATCTACTGCTAGTTTGAGAAAATCCGGATATAAAAGATAACAATTGTAAAATGTGCGTAAATTGTGGCACAGCAGTTCTCTGTCTTTCAGTTTTCTAGTCCTCTAAATTGGGTCACTGTGTAAAAATAAATAAATATAAAAGTTCCGCTGTCTAAATGTTTTGAAAGAACACTTGCTTTCACTAGCAAAACTTATTTTCACAATATAAAAATATATATAAAGACAGCTTGATTACTTTAAAAGGAAAAGTCACTGTTTTTAACATAGCGTACATAACAATTATGAGTTAATATCTGGTTCCACTACTTAGATTTGGTGCATAGCTACCACTGAAATAATGAAAGGGACTTTGTTAAAAAATGCAGTGCACGTTGAATTGTTTAAGTTCCAGAAACATCGATAAATGGTCAGTACAAAAGTAATGTAAAATTTTAATTAGGTTTGAACTACCAACAAGAAAAATCCCAGTATTCAAGAGAAATATAGTGAAACCTGTCTTAAGGGACCAACTAAAATAGTTTAACAGAAGTGGTCTTCAAATAAAGATGGAGCAGAATAGTATTCTATCCATTTGTGGATTCTTTGTGATAATCTCTTAAAATAGGAGGTTGACTAATAAGTATATTCTCTTGCACAAGGGTTCTCAAACTAGGGGACGTGACCCCTCAGGGGGTCACGAGCTTATTACATAGGGGTCACAAGCTGTCAGCTTCCACCCTCAAACACCGCTTCACCTCCAGCATTTATAATACTGTTAAATATACAAAAATGTGTTTTTAATGTATAAGGGAGGGATTGCACTCAGAGGCTTGCTGTGTGAAAAGGGTCACCAATACAAAAGTTTGAGAACCACTACTCTTGCATAAGTTTAAATGAAATACATTTTCATACAGTGTGCATGTTAGTTTTTTCATTATTGTCTCTTTGTTCATATACCAACAGAAAACACTTTCCCCTCGTTTTAATGCACCTAATTTTCAAATAAATTAGGCACCCCCCTAATCTTACAATAAATACTAGTAGTGGAAAGCCTGTGCTGTCACAAGAATGTAATTTGTAAAGTCAAGTGTGTAAAGAAAAGCTGAAAATGGCTGAGAATTTAAAAATAGGATGGCAACACACTGTGAATCCAAGGGATGATTGAACCAGATGATAATATAAACAAAAAGAACTCTCAACCATGCTTGTAGCTGCTTCCATTGTTTCACACTCACTCAACTGACATTCTAGGCTACAAAGTGATTTGGGGGGTTATTATGTATGCTGGTTGTGTTGATTTGTGTAGTCTCCCCCTCATACAACCAGTGAAATGATTGCAGGCAAAATAGCTGCAGACTAAGGATGGTGTCTGGATGAGTTACGTCTGATATCACAATGGTCTAGGACAATGTACCCAAACTTTACTTGTCATGCCCCCCCCCCTTTACTACTAGTGGAATCTTTCCGCATTCCCCCTCTTCCATTACTGCACAGTTGGCTCAGCAGAGGAGCTTGTGCTGAAGGTGGAGCTAGGGCTAGAGGCAGAGCTGGCCTGAGGGGGAATGAAGGTAGAGCTGAACTGGGGACGGAGAAGGGGGTGGAGTGGAGCTGTGGCAGAGGCCAGAGCTAGGCACAGAGCAGGAGGGAGAGCGGAGCTGCAGCTAGGTAGTGCTCCCTTCCTGCCCCCTGTGGGGGCTGGCTCAGGCCCTGCCACGCCCCTCCCACATTCCTCCGCACACCCCTTGGGGGAGTACGCTCCACAGTTTGGGGACTATTGATCTAGGATCTTAGCATGGCATAAATGCGTGCATACTGTAGCTATACACTGCATGGGAGTAATTTGTAAAGACAAAATGGCTGAAAACTTAAAAATGTGATCGTAACAGACCACGAAACCCAGTGATGACTCAACCCCGTGAAATTCTGAACATAAAGAGCTCTCAACCACGGTTGTGGATGTTTCCATCGCTTCACACTGACTCAATGGACATTTTAGACTTAAGATTTTGTGAGTCACTCTAATTATATAAATGTAGATTACCTATAATACAACAGTGGGAAAGAATAATCACCACTCAGAAAAGTAACTATTAAAAAAAGGCATATTCTTTCAACATATTTGCTAATGCGAAAACAAATGCCAATGACCATGGTCCAGATCCAGTATATCTATCAGAAAGAGTTACATTCCATTCTGTCTTGTGCTCAAGAACCATAGTGAAAAATAAATTTTTATTGAAAAACTTAATTATTTGTGATGTCAGAAGCAGAAAACACTGCCTGATTTTCAGATCTCAGGTTGAGTTTCCAGGGCTATCAGATCAAATACATCATTTTGAATGGTCAGGTAATCAATCTGCTGTACAAGTAATCAATAAATATGGACTTCCACAATGTCCTTTTCAAAGTCAATTATTTTATTATAGTCATACTAATATGAAAGTTACATTTCCGGATGTTCATTACATTTATTTTCTTGGGTTGACACTCTCCTATAATAAATGGAAAACCTTGTTGCCCAGTAGTTTTATTATACAATATCCAGAATAGACACTTCCTATCCTATGACAGAGGCTCATGTCACCTTAAATAAATAAATCATAATCAATAGGGTCTCTTGATTATTAATATCTGTGCTGCTAAGAGGCTGCCGCTTCTCTTATGAAATCCATTCACAGACTACTTTTATAAGATGTAGTACCTTAATGATTCTACAGTAGTTTCCTCTAAGTATTTGCAAACTATTTTGAAGATGGAGGCAATGACTAGTTAAGGATGAGTTGAGATGTACACTGACATTAGATCTAAAATCCCTGGCTTACTTTTAAAATTTGGCGTATTGACTTTTCATAAAAGAATTTTATTTTTCTGGTTTTGTTTTAATTTTATATATGAATATACATACATACACGCACAAATAAAATTTAGCAATGAGGCCATAGGAAATATCTAAAAACGTTCACCTTCTGCACTTTTGGTCCTGTTTTCCTTACATTTTCTTTAAGTAACTTATCTCTTCAGTCTCTCACAAATACGTTAAGTAGTGGAATTTAAAATATTAAAGCTTTTAATTTCTTGCTATCATTTACCTTGTTTGAGGTTGGAGGAGTACAACAAGAGAAAGGCAAAGGAGAGCAGTAGCACAGTTCAGTTAAACATTTTTGCCATTGTACTGAGAACTGATAGAGTTGTATGGAGGATGGATTAGTGAGAGACTGAGCACAGTTTCTATCTGACAAAGTGTATCTGCTATCACACATTTTGGTTTGCTGATTTATATGCCTTCTGGAGAAGAGCCTGAAGAGAAGTATTATAAGGAAAAAGCTCCCACCACCCTTCATTCAAGAACAGTACTGCCTATGTGTATAATATTTACAACCAGTTATATAGTACATACCATTAAGTACTGGTGGAATTCAATCATCTTTATCGAATAGTAGATCATGCACTGGAGTTAAGTTTAAACACTAAGTTGAATACAAATTAAGCTTCTATTAAAGTCCACTAATTGTGTCTAAATTTACATCTAACTTTACAATATTTACACTCAAATGCCTCAACTAGTTAAGTTCAAATTTAGCGACTGATGTATAGTTTTTTTTATTTGAACATATTTTGTTTCAGTTAAAATACTTACCAAGACAATATTTTTCAGGTTTGGGGGGAAAAAACCCTATCTGAACCATATCAGCCATCCTGTCACATACCCACATACTTCTCTATAGCATATGACATGGGACATAATTGTCCAATAATTACTCATGTACTTCAATACCCTGTTAAAGGTCAGAGTTATGATCTTTTTATTTCTACAATAATTCTCCATTTAAAATGTTTGAATAATGAGATACCCAT
>NC_048304.1:62024144-62120043 GCF_013100865.1 Trachemys scripta elegans | reverse complement strand
AGCAGCCGGAGCCAGGGAGGGGAAGTGCCCGGCCGGGGGCGCAGGGTCCGGAGGCACAGGGGCTGCCCGAAGCCCGACCGCTACCGGCTTCATGGTTTGCCGGGCAGCCTCCAGACCCTACGCCCCCGGCTGGGCACTTCCCCTCCCGGGCTCCAGCTGTGCTGGGGAAGCGCCGGCCGGGGGCGCAGGGTCTGGAGGTTGCCCGGCAAACCGTGAGGCCGGTAGCACTCGGGCAGCCCCTTTCGCGTGGCTGGGAGGGAGGAGGGGGAGTTAGGGCGGGGACTTTGGGGAAGGGGTGGGGAAAGGGGCGGGGCCAGGGACCATGGAGTGTCCTTTTTTTTATTTTTTAAATATGGTAACCCTAACGTTTACCACTAACATACATATGCATCCAAAGAAGTGGGCTGTAGTCCACAAAAGCTTATGCTCTAATAAATTTGTTAGTCTCTAAGGTGCCACAAGTACTCCTGTTCTTTTTGCGGATACAGACTAACACGGCTGCTACTCTGAAACCTAACTTAGGAGTGTTATACTTGCAAGGTACAGGGGTCATTTCTGCCTTTGGATACACCACAGAAACTCCCATTCAAGTCCATTAGAGCTGTGTGAATATATGAGAAAAGAATATCCAGACTTCACGTGGAGGTAGTTCTCAATCTCTTTTTTGCATATATGCAGACTATAACAAGGCAAAATAAATTATAAAATTCTGTGTCTTTTGCAAAGTTGGTATAATAGAGCTGGGTAGTCGTCTCTTTACCCATCTCATGAAAATTTGAGATTTTGAAAATTTTTCCCAACACTAGCTGGGATGAGAAAAGTAGAAATCTCAAAAAATTTTCAAACCAAAAACTTGGAGAGAGAAAAAAAAAAGTCTGTTTGGGTCAACAGAAATAGATATTTCAAAATATTTCAGTTTTATTTTGGCTTTTTTTAAAATGGTTCTTCTACTGTTATTTTGAATGAGAAAACTAGAATTTTTTAATAGGAAATTTCAAAAAAATTTCAAGTGAAGAAATTTGTTGAAATCAGCGCATTCCTACAAACTGTTTTGATGAATAAGCATTTTCCTGACAAAAAATGGTGTCCAAAAAATTCCCAAACAGCTCTACTGTATAACTTAGAGCAGGGGTGGGCAAACTTTTTGGCCCAAGGGCCACACCTGGGAATAGAAATTGTATGGCAGGCCATGAATTGTCAGAAAATTGGGGTTGGGGTACGGGGGGGGGGGGTAAGGCCTCTAGTTAGGGGTGCGGGCTCTGGCGTGGGGCCAGAAATGAGGACTTCAGAACGGGGGGGGGGCTCTGAGCTGGGGAAGTGGGGGGGCGAGGGCTCTGGCTGGGCTGTGGGCTCTGGGGTAGGGCTGGGGATGAGGAGTTTGTGGTGTAGGAGGGTGCTCTGGGCTAGGATCGAGTGATTCAGAGGGCAGGAGGGAGATCAGGGCTGGGGCAGGGGGTTGGGGCGTGGGGAAGAGACTCAGAGGTGCAGGCTCCAGGCAGCGCTTACCTCAAGGGGCTCCTGGAAGCAGTGGTATGTCCCTTCTACAGCTCCTACGCAGAGGCGCAGCCATACGTCTCTGCACACTGCCCAGTCAGCAGGCACCACCCCTGCTGCTCCCATTGGAGCGCCAGAGGGGGGCTATGCCATGGCTTCCAGGAGCAGCATGAAGCAGCCCTACACCCTGCGCCCCGGCTGAAGCGGGGTTATGCCACGGCTTCCAGGAGCCACATGGAGCGGCCCCCAACCTGGTGCACCGCTTAGAGCGCTGGAGGGGGGCCATGCTGTGGTTTCAGGGAGCCACATGGAGCAGACCCTAACCCGGCTCCCTGGCTGGAGCGCCAGAGGGGGGGCCATGCTGCGGCTTCCGGCAGCCACATGGTGTGGCCCCCAACCCTGCTCCTCGGCTGGAGTGCTGGAGCGGGGAATCCCCAGACCCTGCTCCCCAGAGGGAGCTCAAGGGCAGTCTTAAAACGGCCCACGGGCCGTAGTTTGCCCACCCCTGACTTAATGGGTGGTCCAGTTAACACAAATGGAGTATCTATGTTTACTAATATTTCAAGAACTTCCATAGTTTAAAATGTGTTGTGTAGAAAATATCAATCAGATAAACAGTAAAATAAACTGGGTGATCTTAATCTGGACTTGAAAAACTCACTCTGTTTGAGAAGCTCGTCCTGGCAAATGACGGGCACCACCCCAATTTCTGCAGAATCTAAGGTTTCATTTTAAAACAAAATTAAGTGTCGGCACTTATAGTTGCAAAGAAGGCCTCCTAAAGGTGAACAGAGTCTACGGACACTTTCAGTGACTCTGCTGCAGTTAACAGATTGACCAAAAGCAACAGCATGAAATTGAGAACCTGGCAGTTGCTGGGCAAACCAATAAGCCACACAGTTTGGGAGGAAGGGGAATGAAAAAAGCAAGGAATGGAATCTAAGAGAGATTAAGGGACGTATATAGTACGTAGTAGAAACTTCTTTCTTCCTATTATCCCTCCCCCCAGTAGCCACTAACTAGACTCAAGAAGGGGAGACGCCTCCCTTCTAGAAGCTAAAGGAGTGGAGTTTCATATTTATCCCACAGCCACAAGCCAGAGGCAGATATGAAGAATAGATTCTCCTGTACAAAAGTAAAAGGACAATAGGCTGGTAGAAACTCTTAGCAGTTAGGGTAGGCAGGAGGCTGGGCTCTTCATCAAGCTGTAGCTCTCTGACCTTGTTGGTGAGGACCTTATTCCCCCTTATCTACCTGTGACTAGTAAAGGTCTAGTACCTTTTAAAATTCCTGTCCATGGCTAGTGACTTTTTCCCCAGGCTGCTGCTGTGGGAGAAAGAGGCAATCTGGAAAGAGTCACAGTCCTGTTTAAAACATGCCATCTCCTGTGCCTATGTTCCCAGAACAAAGAGTGAGGATCCAGTGTTGCCAATGCTCGCAGTTTTATCACAAGTCTTGCTATATTGGATATTTTTCTTTATTTCCCAGCTCCTGGAATTATGAATTTTCACTGAACTTTCTTTTCATTAAAAAAAATGAAAGTAAGTTTCTAGCCCTTATGGTTGTGGAGAACAGCTTGGAAATATGAACAGAGTGCACTGTAAAGCCTCACATACAAACAAAGAATCCAAAATTGATTTAAAAAAACAATCATGATTTTAAGCCAATCTCAAGATTTTGGAATGCTTAGGGTTGGCAATACTGAGGACCTGCCAAACCTCAGAAACAAAGAGATTCAGACTTAAGTCAGAAATAAAAATCTTTACTTACAGCTCCCATACCTCCCCACTTTAATTAGAAAGGAAAAAAGTTTAGTGCTTTCTAGAATGTTTAAAACAAGATCTGTTTTCCATAATATTATTCACTGATGTAAAGCACCATGACAAAAAATAAGGGGGAGGGAGGAAGGGGGTGAAGTCATAGTCCTCAACTAGGGTTACCATACGTCCAGATTTTCCCGGACATGTCCGTCTTTTTGGGCCTCAAATCCCCGTCTGGGGGGGAAATCCCAAAAAGCCGAACATGTCCGGAAAAATCGGGACATGCGGGGCCGGCAGTGCTGGGCCAGGCCGGCGGTGCTGGGCCGGCGGTGCTAGGCCAGGCCGGCGGTGCTGGGCCGGGGGCAAGCCCGAGCCGACCCAGGCTGGAGACGCCGGGGGGGGCCAGACTGGGCCGCGCCTCCCCCCCTTACTTGCTTCCTGCTTCAGGCTACCCACGAATCAAATGTTCGTGGGAAGCAGGGAGGGGGCGGGGACTTTGGAGAAGGGGTGGAGTTGGGACGGGGCTGGGGGCGGGGCCCCGTGGAGTGTCCTCTTTTTGGACACTCAAAATATGGTAACCCTACCTCAACTTCATCCTTACTATTAGAGACCATAACAAATAAATACAGCTGCTGTAGCTGAACACCAGTGTGTTTGTCAGCTGGATAACTGATAAAAAGCAAAGAGGTAAATAAACAAATTTAGCATAACAAATGCTAGGAATGGCTTGTGCAGAAAATTACCTTATCTCCTGAACTTGTCTCGTTTATATCCTAGAAATATATCAGCACTACTCTAAGCCTCTGCATATGCATTAAGCCAGCAACAGGATTTAAAATGTACCCACATTTTAAAGCAAGCCAATGAGGAATACACAGACTGTGAAAGAGAAGATGTTTTAGCAACTGTGTGTTAAAACATGTCAGAAATTATCTACTTATCTATGCAACTCAATCAAATCCTCTGCAGCTTCTGCAATTTCTCATGTTCCCCATCTCTTAGGAATTTGTCTTGAAAACAAATACTAAATGACCTACTGAAGCATTAAAGGGCAAATGCAAAACAACTTCCTGGTTATACACATGTCATGACCCACATTAATGTCAAACTGCAATATCCAGAGGAAAATATTTAGGCTGTAGGAGCGGATGGTCAATATAATTTCTGTCAGCTGTAAAACAATAAAAAATGGCCTACGCTGCAAGGCTAAAAATAAGCATCTGTCAAATGCTACTGGAATCAGCCGCAATTATGATAAATTTATGCCTGCCTCCTGTTTGTACAGAACTGCTAAATTTGAAGTCAGGTAAGAGAAAACATTTACTACACTGGGTGAGATTACTAGATGCTTTATTCAGATCACTCTGATTTGAGACTGTAAACTCAATGTTTAATTTGCAGTTATTTAGCACGTAAATACAGGACCAAATTTAGCAACCACATACAGAAATAGCCACTGAAATAGGGCAAAACATTTGGCTCCTATAGGCAATCAACAGCATTTTTGAATGTGGCTCAAGTTCGAAGTTGCTCTATGGGACTTGGTCCCCGGATACTGCCACCCAGCAGGATTTAATTTAAAAATTTACCGAAGAATAAACTAGGTCAACTCTACTTTACACACTCTGGTTTAGCAATAAAAAACTGAATTTTCTGAATAAAGATACATAGTTTGGGTGGCTCATGAAAGCTGTGAGATTTAATGCAGGTTTCACTTGTCACTCCTCAATCCCAATAAATAGTCTGATGGGATGATGACCTCAGCGTCCTATAGAGAAGATATAGTATGTTTTACAAGCAAGAATGAATTAAGACTATGGAGGACTCGTGAACAGGCTATTTTAGGATTACACCCATTTTACAGGCTACTCCCTGCCTGCTAGTCCAGTTCATTGACATCAGTGGGACTACTCACATATTTAAAACTAACTTGTTAAATCAAGGTCCTAATAAGGCAAATGGAAACATCTTGCCACTTTACAATGTATTTATCCAAGTTGAAATAATCTTGAAAATTAGTTAATAAATAGTCTAGGAATAATGAGGAAAAACACAACCTAACAGCTTTACTCTAGTTCAGTGGTTCTCAGCCAAGGGTACACATACCCATGGGGGTAGGCAGAAGTCTTCCCGGGGGTACATAAACTCATCTAGATATTTGCCTAGTTTTACAATAGGCTACATAAAAAGCACTAAACTAAATTTTGATATAGATAATGACTTGTTTATACTGCTCTATACACTGAAATGTACATACAATATTATATTCCAATTGATTTTATAAATATATGGTAAAAATGAAAAAGTAATCAATTTTTCAGTAACAGTGTGCTGTGACGCTTCGTATTTTTATGTCTGATTTGTAAGCAAGTAGTTTTTAAGTGAGGTGAAACTTGGGGGTACTCAAGACAAATCAGACTCCTGAAAGGGGTACAAGTAGTCTGGAAAGGTTGAGAGCCACTGCTCTAATGCATGTTTCTTATTCAAAATTCATCCCTATCGCATTTAGCGCCTTGCACTTTAATTTGTTCCACTTCCACTCTTAAATCAGTTGCACCAGCTCTAAAGAAGAGATTAAAGGAGGTTACTGACAGATGTTTAAAAAACATACTCTAGCACTATTTAATGAAAGTTTTGATAAAGCCTGTAATACTGCACTACTTCTGTGAAAAGTAGCCACATCTGCTTAGGAGCTGCAAGATAAACACGTAAGTAAACCAACAAGAAACCAAGCTCTTCCTTTCTTACCTGTAGTTCATATCAAGTATCTTATGGTCCTCTAACACAATAAATCTTTATCATTGCAACATTAATACTTGACCCAACCTCAGTATAGCCTGATTCAGCAAGGTACCCAAGCACACGCCTAACTTTAAGCACATGAGTAGTTTCAATGAAGTCAACAGGATTATTTACACTGTAAGTCAGGCACATGCTTAAATACCTTGCTGAATCAGTTCCAGCTATAGGCCCCATCTTTCATTTACATATGCTTTTTTTGGCTGGTTTTCTCAGGATTACACTGGAGACTGAATTCCAGAAGTTTCAAGGCACCATTCCAACATCGTCCAGCAATAAATCAAGAAAATTAAAGCTCGGCCATCTATCCCCAACATCAGGCAACAAACCTACTTGCTACACTGAAATTTTTAACACCAGTTCCAACTGCCCAGGGCCAAGGAAATCCTAGAATTCAACTAAAACAGTTTAATTACAGAAACCAGAATAAGTGACATTGTTTGGACAGCAAAATTGATTTCTGTTGATGCTGCAGAAGCCTAGTAACCCTATGCAGATAATGAGTCCACTGCATAAGTGTTCTGATTAAATGCAGGGCACATAAAGCAACATGAAGGAAACACAAAAGCAAATATTAGGTAGGCCACAGTGAACTGTTCAATACAAAAATATTTTAATTGGAGAATTTTTCCAGCACTATTATGAAAAGCTTCTCTCCTGCTCCAATACTTCTTAGACTAGAACTACTCCAAGATTATAATATGCTAGCCCCACTCTAATCAGGCCCATACAAAGATTAACTCTTTCCTCCTAGATTTTCCAGATAAAGTTAATATATGCACAAGAAAAATGGCAACTGTCTAATTGGTGAAATGCACAATTGCAATATGTCATCTCTGCCTCACATGAAGGAGATGCAGGAAAATCTTTCACAGCAGATACCAAAATACTGTTCTTTGTCCCATTTTTAAGACACCTATGGCTGTAAAAGATCCCTAAGTCTTAAAGTGGCTCCAGTAGGTGATACAGAATTCTATAGAAGTACATAAACATTTGGAGAAAGACAACATGTGAACTGAAGCATACCACCAGGGAGTTTCATGAAAAGTAGGGCAATTGTGATATTATAGGGTTAAACCCCTCTGCTTATTCAATTGTCTGAAGAGCGGGCCAGAGTATATTGTACATCAATGATACATGGGTATGGTTGTATTACTGTTAGTGATGGCCTAGTGTTGGCCAACAACCCCAACCCCAACACACACAAAAAAGTTTAGTGGCTTTTTCCAGGGGGAACCAGAGATGGAAATATATGGAAAGTATTAATGGGGACGTTTGAGAGGGAAGGAAAGATAGAAACTTCTTTTTAGCACTCTAAAATGTAGTAGGTCAGACAGACATCATCACCACAAAATGTTCACACTTCTGCTAGTGGGGGAAGAGAGCTTTCCTCCCCGAAAGGGAGAATAAGTAGCCTGTATGAACTTGTGCTCCCAGTCCTAAGAGGTTTCAGAGTAGCAGCTGTGTTAGTCTGTATCCGCAAAAAGAACAGGAGTACTTGTGGCACCTTAGAGACTAACAAATTGATTTGAGCATAAGCTTTCGTGGGCTACAGCCCACTTCATCGGATGCATAGAATGGAACACACAGAAAGAAGATATTTATACATACAGAAAGCATGAAAAGGTGGAAGTAGCCATACCAGCTGTAAGAGGCCAATCAATTGAGATGAGCTATCATCAGGAGAAAAAAAACAAAAAAACAAAAAAAACCACACTTTTGAAGTGATAATCGAGATGACCCATAGAAGGTGTGACGATACCTAACATGGGAAAATAGATTCAATTAGTGTAATGACCCAACCATTCCCCATCTCTGTTTAAACCTAAGTTAACTGTATCTAATTTGCATATTAATTCAAGTTCAGCAGTCTTTCTTTGGAGTCTGTTTTTGACTTTTTTTGTTGCAAAATTGCCACCTTCAAGTCTGTCACTGAGTGGTTAGAGAGGTTGAAGTGTTCTCCCACTGGTTTTTGAATGTTATGATTCCTGATGTCAGATTTGTGTCCATTTATTCTTTTGTGTAGAGATTGTCCGGTTTGGCCAATGTATATGGCAGAGGGGCATTGCTGGCACATGATGGCATATATCACATTGGAGCTCACTTATTGATGCGTGAAAATGACCCCTAAACCAGTAAAGTTAATGGTTGGTTTTCCCCCTTCAGCAGGATGACAAACTCAAGTGACACAGATCTCAGTACTGTAAGTACCAACTATAAATTATGTATCTATGTATGTAGGACTGATCAAACCACAGCTTGTAAGCTGCATGGCTCTTTTATATTTAAAGTGTGGCTCGCGGAGTTCCCAACCCACCTCTTCTACAACTACTAGCTTCTATACCTACAAGACTAGGGGGTGGGGGAGGGAGCAATGGTTTTTTGCCCTGTGGAGAGGGGAGTCTCGGGGCTTGAAGCCCCAGCGCGCACGCACACACACGGGACAGAAGCCCTGAGCCCCCCCTGCCAGCTGGATAGGCAGAGAATGGGGGAAGGCACAGGGGGCTCCAGGCAACACTTTAAGAGAAGTTAAGCCTGGGTGAACCCAGTAGCGTGAGAGTGAGACCAATAGAAAGAGAAGCTCACACATGCGCATTATATCAGGAAATTGCATTGATCTGTATTCAGACATCATGCTGTGCAAACCTCATGTGCTCGCCACCTCCCTGCATTCTGCAGAATACAGGCTGTGTTTACTGTTCATAAATCTAAAACTATTCAAATGCAACTTAAGTGCTAACCCTACGTTTATTTCATGGATGACAATGACAACATCTTTAAATTATAAGAAAGGCAAGTATGAAGAAAACAGAAGTTTTAAGCCAGAATAGGAGGAAGATTTTGCATTCACTGTTAAAGGTGGCAAACGCCTGTGCCTTACCTACAATGCATTGCTCACTCATTACAAAGCAAGCAACTTAAAAGGTCACTATGAAATGAATCACAACAACTTTTTGTCTAAATACCCTCCTGAATTAGAATTAAGGAAAAACAAGTAAACGCATTAAAATTATGCCTAAACAGGTCAGACACTACTTTCGGCATTCAGTAAGGAAGCTGATACAACCAAAGCTAGTTTTGTTATGTCACGGAGTGTCGCTCATGCTAAACGTCGATAGTGCGATGGAAAATTTGTTAAGAAGAATATTGCAGAAATGGTTGCAATTTTAGATCCAAGTAACACAATACTTCAAACGACTAATAAAGCAAATTCCAATTTTGTGCCACACTATGGAGGTGTTTCTTCCAGATCAACGCTAATGTTGCAAGCAAGATACCAAATGATCTAAATAATTCTCTAGCATTTAGCCTAGCTGTCGACAAATCCATAGATTAAACAAGACAAACCACAATTAGCGATCTTTGTTCCCTATGTTTCAGCCAGGGATAAAAGTAACTTAAAGGATTTACCGGTATGCCAGAGTCCTGAGCGGGGGCGTGGCCTCAACCGAAAGAGGGGGGGCCTTTCAAGTTTTAAAAGCCCTGGGGCTCTGGCTGTGGCTGGGAGCACCAGAGCCTTTAAATCACCCCGGAGCTACCAGCTGCAGAGGCAGCTGGGAGCCCCGGGGCGAGTTAAAGGGCCAGGGGATCCTCGCAGCAGCTGAGCTCCAGGCCCTTTAAATCCCTGCCCGAGCCCGGCTGCCGGAGCTCCAGCAAGGATTTAAACGGCCCAGGGATCCTTGCAGCGGCTGGAGTCTTGGGCCCTTTAAATCTCCATCGCAAAAGCCAGTCCAGTCCGGTACGGCGTATTGGCTCTTGCCGGTACACCGTACAGGACTGTACCGGCTTACATTCACCTGTGGTTTCAGCTGATGTAATTGTGAAAGAAAAAAAAGTGTTGGACTTGGTGGCATTTAAAAAAACAACCCGAGGTGTTGACATAAAGAACACACTTGACAAAGCACTGACAAATGCCAATGTACCGCTGGATAAATTTGTCACTGTTGCAATGGATGGAGTCCTGCAACGGTGGGGCAAAAAGTAGGCCTTATCAGACTCTTGAAAAGCAATTCCAAATTTCCAGAGTTTCTCCCTGTTCATTCCATCATGAACATCTCACAGGCAGATACTTCAAGTACGGAAATGTTACAAAAACGGTTCTAGAAATTGTCAATTTCATCCACTTAAATGGGAAGACTCATCGACAGTTCAAAAATTTCATCAAAGAATTGGATCTTGAAGACCAACCTAATGACGTCTCTTTCAGACACAGACTAACACGGCTGCTACTCTGGAATCTTTCCATTGTGTTTATTTAGTAAAGGTCATGTACATTTATGGCACTAAATAACTGAATGAACAGGGACAGAGCAAGATGCTTCATTTTGTAGAAAAGGCTAAAGACAAGACAAACAGAATGATCAAACCCAGATTCTAAGATGTCCTCACACTAAAGCACTTTCTCTTTTTAAAGCTGTTATCTATAATCTTACTTGACCACAATAAACAGCTTTCTTATTTTTTAAATGTCCAAAGATTCACTTCAGATTTTTGCAGTAATTAAATGCTGAATTGTTTTCTGTACTCCACTGCCGTGAACATCAGTCAGCCTTGAAACATACTGCTAACTTTTAACAGTAATTGGGAATTGCATAAAGAGCTCTAATGTATCCAAATAAAAATGCAGCTAGCTGCCAAGTTCTGAATTTCAAGGTCTTATATTCATCATGTGCAAATACTTGCACTGACTTTCTAAATACCAGATTGCTTAAAACACAGCGATCCCTTTTCAGTGGCAACAGCAAAGCCAGCACCCTACCTTTCTCAGGAGTGCCAGTATTTTAACAGTATCATGGTATAATTCCAATACATCTCAGGCATCTTTCTTCTGAAAAATCAAGGTAATAGCAGTTCTGTGTCTGAAGACAGGATTGAAAAGTGTGAGGAGGGTAGGAAGAGAATAAATTAGTGCAGTTAGTTTATTTTGAATTCTAAAGTTTCTTTTGAAGTATAACTGCCATAAGTGAAAAGTAGATCGGTCATTATAGACTCCCAAGTCATGGCAAATTTGGCTGAAGATTTGCTTCTTCCACATGTACAGTTTTTTATTTTTTTAATGTATCAGAGGACTGCAAATTCTGAGAAGACACATCTATTATTTTTCACACATACATTTGAAAACTGATAATCCAGTCTAATCATTTTTCCACCATCATCCTTTAACGATAAATTTACTTCCAGATCATTTTTGAAATTCTTATCTGAACATTGTTTCAAGGAGATTAAGTTGGTTTTCTTGGTGCCTGCAGGATTTACTGCTCCATCACAAATATCTCAGCCTGCAATATTCTGATGGATTATCAGCATCCATATGGATCAGTGCAGGCAGGCAGAAGTCTGTCCACAGTCAAAAAAGTATTTTTTCCCCCCAATTTTGAGCAGATCTTTGGAGGGTGCTAAAAACTGCTTGTTGTTAGAGAATATTGTGAGCCAGGGAAAATACTATAGAAATGCTACATTACCTTTTTATTTAACAAGTCAACTTGCAAAGGAAGAATCTAACCCTATTTTACACCTTCACTGTGTCTAAGGTTTAATGAAAATGTATTTCACTACCAGGTAATTTTGTCAAATCAAAAATTAATTTGAAACTTTCCACCAAAATTGTGTAATCCAATTTTGGTTTTTGTTGCTTTCTCTCTCCCTCCTTCTCTTTTTAATACGGGGCTATAATGGACACGATTGCTGTGAAGCAGGCTCATGTTGCATGCAGGCCTTCATTTCAGATAAGCTCTACAGCATTAATCACAGTATAGTCCTGCATCAAATACATCTTCGCCTGAGTAGAGAAAGATTTACTGATCCTCTGTAGAAACATAAGGTATTTTTTATTCAAACTTCACTGAGTTCCTCATTTCTCTTGAATAATAAGCATCCTTAACCCATATCCACATTAGGTTAAAAATGTAAACCATCGCTCACATGCAGCTTATATTCACTGCAATACTACTTATGTTTACATGAAACAGAATAAAGTATCAAACAATGTGTTCAATGGGACAATGTTCACTTAAAGCAACTTTACAGGAGCTCAAACATGGATTAATTTTAATTAGATGGCTTGTTAACCTTCTGCATTTGGTTTGAAAATCTTCTGATTTATTTTCATTTGAACAAGAAATACTCCAATCTGACATTTCTTTTTCTGTTTATTTTACACACACAGCAGTTTGGATTTGCACTATAATGAATCCTGTATCATCTGATACACAGTATACCTAGCACAGAGTCAGCCACAGATTTTCCCCACATGGTCACTGCAAAAGATCAGCCTGCCACCATGCATGAGGTGACTGCTCAATTCAGAAAATTACTAATACCGTTATGATTAGGTTGCTGCTTAGGGCATTTAAAAAATAAATAAGACACTTATGGCCTTGCATTAATTTTTAAATTAGATAAAATTTTAACTGACATCTGGATAAGTTTTGATATATTTAGTAGGACTATGATGCTGTAAAAAAAACAAAACAAAAACAAAAACAAAAACAAAACAAAACCACTAAGCTATTTCACACACAAAAAGCATTTAACTAGCATCACTTTTTCCTTCCACACCAACAAAAGGGCTGACCACCAGTCATTTATTTACTATCTTAAGAAAATAGACTTTTTTTGACTGGCAACATAAAAAGTTATTTTAATGTTAAAGGCTGCCAATACTGAGACAACAGCATGACTAAGGGTATGTCTACATTACACCCACTACAGCAGCACAGCTATGATGTGGTGAGTGGGGCAATGTAGCACTGTAGCATAGATACTTCCATAGCTGTAGGAAGCGGGTTTTCCATCAATGTAAACTGATCCACCCCTCAGAGGTGGTAGCAAGCTCAAGGGAAAAATTCTTCCCTCGACCTAGCCACATCTACACAGGGGGTTAAAGCTTGACATAACAATGTCACATGGGTCGCAAAATTTTTACAGCCCTGAGCAACGTAGCTAGGTTGATGTAATTTTTAAGTGTAGATCTGGCCTAAGATAATTATAATACTTCACACTAAGTAAGAATACAGCTGAACTACATTACTTCAACATCAGGGAGTCCGCAACTTTTTTTTTTTTTAAGCTTATCAAGAAATAGTAGTGGATCTTTTGGAACATGTTCTTTCACATATTTACATAAACAACGAAATCGCAACGGTTCAGTTTTCCCCAGATTCACACCAATTGTTCTTCCATTACCTCTTTTGCTACACTCTGCTTTTGGCTGCATTTGAAAGTCTACTTCAAACTGGTAATCATGATTCAATCTAAAACACTGATTGCGCCAAAATGGTGTTGGAAATTGCTTTAGTTTTATTCAAATTGATTTTCAAATGTGGCCCTCTTTACACTGGCCACCTGAAATATCAACCTGACCCTTGAAGTCCCTAGGTGCATGTATGAGAAGTCCCACTGGCTTCAGTACCATTACTCACATCTATGTACTTATGGGGCCCCATCCCAAGTGCCTCAAAACCTTTTTAAGTGTTTGTCTTCACAATGCCTATAAGAAGCAAAGTACTATTATAATCCCATTTTACAGATGGGAAATTGAGGAACAGATACCAAGCAATTTGCACCACAGAAGACCAGATAACACACTGATGACCAAAGCACTGCAATATACTATACAAGAGACCCAGATTCATAAAGGAATTCTTGGGCTATTGATTCTCAGGCCAGCTGGGTCTGATGGTCTTGAGGAGACGAAGTGCTCTGTTTTGAAGAAAGCAGGTACAAACCGCATCATGTTTATGAACCCTTTACCAGTTTAGGTACTCAGATACTATTGTGATGGGCACCATATAAGAACAGGAAGCACTCATTCTCTGCCAGCTGTGGAATGTAAGAGCTACAGTAACAGTTCTCAGGAAGAGTGAGAGAAAGAGCAAGAGGCAGCATTAAACCAAAGCCAAGTGACAGCTCTTAATATCAGTTAACTGCAAGAGTTGCTCCGCCAAGATAGCAAGGCCAGCTTCTCAAGTGTCACTGTCAGGAGTAATTGGAGAGCAGCCAGATACCTGGGACCTAATCTCCAGAATAAAGTAGTGTTATTACAGACTTCAGTTTTATTCTATAGGTTTATTTTTATATATATTCTCTGAAAACATCCGCTTAATGTGCAGTGGCAGTCAAAAAGGCTAACAAATGTTAGAAACCATTAGGAAAGGGATAGATAATAAGACAGAAAATATCAGAATGCCTCTATATAAATCCATGGTACGCCCACACCTTGAATACTGTGTGCAGTTCTGGTTACCCCATCTCACAAAAGGTATGAGAATTGGAAAAGGTACAGAGAAGGGCAACAAAAATGATTAGGGCTATGGAACAACTTCCATACGATGAGAGATTTAAAATATCGGGTCTATGATAAAGGTCTATAAAATCATCAGTGGTGTGGAGAAAATGAATAAGGAAATGTTGTTTACTCCTTCACATAACACAAGAACTAGGGGTCACTCAATGAAATTAATAGGCAGCAGGTTTAAAACAAACAAAAGGAAGTACTTCACACAACGCACAATCAACCTGTGGAACTCATTGCCAGGGGATACTGTGAAGGCCAAAACTACAACAGGGTTAAAAAAAAAGAACTAGATAAGTTCATGGAGGATAGGTCCATCAATGGTGATTAGCCAAGATGGTCAGGGTTGCAACCCAATGCTCTGAGTGTCCCTAGCCTCTGTTTAGCAGAAGTTGGGACTGGACAACAGGGGATGGATCACTCGATGATTACCTGTTCTGTTCATTCTTTCTGAAGCACCTGGCATTGGCCACTGTCAGAAGACAGGATGAACTAGATGGAACATTGCTCTGGCCCAGTATGGCCGTTCTTATGTCCTTATGTACAAGCTATAGTAATTATCATCAACATTAGGCTGGAAAAATCAGGTTAACACCAAAATTACATTTCCTTTGGAACAGTTTAATGATGGGCTCTGTCATGGGTAGTTTTACGCCAACCTGCCAGCAACTCAAAGAGGAGGATGGAATGTAGAGCCACTACATGTTTCCCGCACACCTTCCAATCTCTTTGAGGTGGTCACTAACAGGAAGTATAGGGTCACTGATGCAGTACTAGGTTAACAACAAGTTAGATGTCAGAAATGGTCTAGTTATTAGGTAGTCCTGCCTTGAGTGCAGGGGACTGGACTAGATGACCTATTGAGGTCCCTTCCAGTCCTACACTTCTATGACACTTGCTAACAAAAGAGGCACACAGACTGTACTAGCCCTGCTCAGACCATTAGGAAAATGCATTACCTATTGGCAGAGGTAACACTACAAGAATGTGTGACTAAGTAACTGGGAATCAGGGTGGATAAAAATCAATGATTAAAAACGGATTTTTTTAATTTAAATCAGATTTTTTTGATAAAATGCTTTTTGAGGAAAAAACTTATCTAATGATAGTTTTAATTAAGATATCTTCGAGCTATAATGTATCTCATCATGGAATAGGGATTATAAATTCTAATTCTATAGTATGAGACAATATATTCATGTAATGTTTAAGAAAAGTTTTGTAAATGAGTTCCAATAGTTCATAGATTAGGGACCCAATCTTATAGATTATTTAGGTTAATCTTTCTAGCTACCCAATGGGACTCAGTGCTCAGTCTAGAAGAGACCATCAGAGATGCTTAGTTTTACAGTTCTCAAACTTTGGATTTGTGTCTCCAGAGAACATGCTTGTTAACAGCAAAAATGTTTTTAAATAAAAAATATAGAGAGGTGAGAAACAACAGACCTCAACTCTATTGTCCCTCTGCAAATTTGTGTACACAGAGTCAATCCCTTGCCTCTCTCTAAAAGTGCAAAGTTTCAAAAAGTTCAATGAATAGAAGATTGTTGGGAGCAGAATAAATCTGGACAAGGAGAAGTCTGGAGATAAATGTGAGAAGGGAGGGACAGGCAGTAGAAACAAAAGTGAAACTGTTTGAGCAGCATATTCCAGAAGTCTTTCTGAATGTGGCCTTCATTGATTTGAGATCTACCATACCATTCTCTCACTAGAAGGGAAAACCTATAATGGCAGCAGGCCGTAAAAGAGACCCAGTTTGTGAATATTTTAAGAAGTTCCTCTACCTGTGGGTAAGACAGGCATGCGTGCAAAATGCAAACAGTGCAACAAAGAAATGCAAGGCCTGGTTGCCTGAATAAAACATCATGAGAAGTGTTCCTTCTCAGGAAGAAGCTGCGTTGAAGATGACAGGAACATGTATGAACATTCAGGATTTTCAGGTTGGTAAACTTTTTTATTTCATACTTCTTTCTTAAGGACTGCCTGTCTTCCTTCTGGACTATTCTTGAGTTCTCATGTTTGAGCAAAAAAATATAGTAGTTACTCTATGGTACTATCATTTTAGATGCAGTTGTGATAAAAAAATAAATAGCTGAAATAGGCAGATCTTCCTTTTACAATTTCATCTTTAAAGTAGTAGTGAGTGTCAGTGAATGCAATGAGTAATACTAAATGAGCAGTATGGTAATAATAATTAAATAACTGCATTGACTTATTTTGTTTAGGAGAATCCATCCTCAACATACAGGATTCTGAAGACTATCCACCTTCAAGATCACCATCATTTTCTATAGTTTCAGAGTTATCTGCCAATGATAGTGTTTCAGTCACATCATGTATGTCACATAGCCACAGTATATCACCTGCAACAAAAAGAAATGAAAAAAAAAAAAATCTCCATCATCCAGAAACAACCATAGATAGATTTGTGACAAGAACCAGCAGATTACAAAAAGAGGTAATAGATGAAAAAATTGCCCGGTTTGTTTATGCAACAAACTCCCCATTCCGTATGATTAAGAACCCACACTTCATTAACATGGTTCAGTCATTAACACCAGGATACAGTCCACCCAACAGAGCAGATGTCGCAGGCAAATTGCTGGATAAAGTGTATGAAAGAGAAATTGAGCAGTGTGCAAAAGGTCTAGAGGGTAAAATTGTTAACCTGAGTCTTGATGGGTGGAGCAATGTCCACAATGATCCTGTTGTATGTGCTTGTGTGACAACAGAAGAAGGGAATGTCTTCCTTACAGAAACAATTGATACATCAGGAAATGCGCACACAGCAGAATACTTACAAGAAACAGCAGTAAAAGCCATAACAAACTGAAAAAAAAATTCAAATGTCTAGTCTGCAACTTGGTAACAGACGTACACTCTATGCCACTCCAGCGCATCTGGTGAAGACGCTATGCCGATGGGAGAGCGCTCTCCCATCGGCATAAATACTCCATTTCTGCGAGAGGCAGAAGCTATGTCAGTGTGACATAGAGCCAGTGTGGACAGCATTTAGGTCGCTGTAACTTGCATCCCTCAGGGGGTGTCTTTTCACACCCCTGAGTGACGTAAATTAGATTGATTTAAGCGGTAGTGTAGACCTGAACTAAGTCTGCTCTCAGAGCATACCAAGAAGGAGAGGGAGGGGTGGGAGTGTGTGTCCATCCGTCCCCTAGCTCTCTGAGCAGACTGAATAGGTCATTAAAGGATTGTCCAAGGCCAACCAACCAACATCAATGGTAAATCCGAGAAGACAATGGAAAACCCAATCACCAGAACATTGATACCTATGAACCAACAACCTAGAGGGTGGTGGGTTTCCCTGCCTCTCAGAAGGTAAGCTGAGCAGAGACTCCCAGCTCGAGAACAAAGGAGCAGGAGGCAGGCGAATAAAGAGTTGGCTTCTGGAAGAAGCTTGGAGGTGCTCTCTCACCTGGGAACTGACTAACAAAGGAAGTCTGTGAGAGAAACAGCCTGAAAATAGAGTTCACTACAGCTTGGCTGGTGAATTGGTCTGGACTGACCAGAATGGACAATGCTTTAACCTTTATTTCTCTGTGTTAACCTAAGGACTTCCAGTTCTGTGTTCCAGCTAACTAATAAACCCTACTATTCTGAAAACGCTGCTTCAGCATCACTGCAAATACTGGGTGAGGTGCATTAGTTCTGAAGACTGTACAAGATTCTACCAGGAGTATCTCAGGCCCGGTCTATGCTACAGAGTTGGGTCGATATCAATCAGCTTACACTGACCTAAGTTTGTACGCATCTACACTACAATGTTGCTCCTGCTGATCTAAGTCACTTACTACAGCAATCTAATAATTCCACCTCTGTAAGAGGCATAGCGCTTACTCACAGTGTACACACTGTGTTGACTGTTCCGGCTGTCAGACCGGGGTGGCTGACAGCCCAAAGCCCCTGTCAGCCCCGGGCAGCAGGGCCCCTGGCAGCTGTCCGTGCTCCATACTGTCAATTAAATCGGTAGAAGTGCTCCGGGTGAGGACACACATCACCAACAGATAGAGGGTAGTGTGGACATGCAAAATCGATTTAATTACTGCAGTGACTGTAGGTCAATGTAACTTAAGTTAACTTAATTTTGTAGTGTAGGCTTGCCCTCAGTTGGAGACATTGAGCAGGGCTCATGGTGTGAAACAAGAGTATTGAAAGGCCAGAGGTTCAGTCTCAGCAGGTGGTGAGGCTGCTTGATTTACCCTGAAGGAAGGGTGAGCTCTCTTGGGGGACTGGCACATTGACCAGGATCCTGCAAGAGACTGTTCCACAGGTGGGGACATAACACTGATCCTGTGGATCTGTGACAGATGGTCTACCAATGAATACCTGTCCTGCTCTTGCCTCCCATACAGTACTGATCAGGGGAATGCATTGCAAGAGTGAGGAAATTTGAAGATACCCTCTGTTAAGAGCAGATTAGTTCTAGTCATAACCAATACCAATCCACATGGATCTGTTCTTATTTAAGCTTTACCCAGTTTCTCTGGATCCTCAGAATGCCTGGCAATACCTTCTCTATGAGGGCTTGCGTTTTCAGCAGACTACAAAACCATTTGAGCGTAGGAGTGGTGGTTTTGGTCCAAAGCTGACAATTTGTGAGGCCTATGCTGTCAAGTGCAACTCTCCCAGAAGGCCAGGGTGGGAGGGAGGAACCTGAAATGGCTTCTCTTCTAGTCCCCCTGCTAGAGGGCGTTATCGAGTCAGGAGTTTCCTCTTCTTTAGAGAATCTCCTTCGGTTACTATTAATCTATCCTAAATCATGAACAGTGACAAAAGGGGAAAAACATAAGCCCTTGCTGTACCCCACCCAACCCCCAGAAAAATGAACCTTTTTCTGACCACAGCTGCACTTCTATTACTTGCCAGCCACAGTTTGGGCTATTCAATAGGGCTTCTATTTTTCAGGGTTTATTTCTGAATGTTCTATAAATGTCCAAAAATTGAGGGTTTTCGGGGTTCTTTGTATGTATACTGTAGTAAATAATAGTCTATCCATTATACATTACAGTAGTATATATTGTAATGAGTAATGACTCTGTACGATTTCTTAGTGTGTTTTATCAAGGTTCTGTTTCACTACATTAAAGCACTGTAGGGAACCTTTAGTGAGTGCCAGCAGGGTCTGCACAGACCAATTACCGTGCAACGCTTTAGTGTGCTTTAAAAATCATACCCCCATAGAATATGCATTACTGCTTTGTACAGACAAGACCTTAGATACAAGTAGCCATTGGTGTTTAATAAACACTGGATTTTTTTTAAATATACCAGGGTGTTTTATGAGTGTTTATCAGTTAAAACTGAAAATCAGAAGCCCTACAATTAAAATATTGATGTCAGTCCAGTTGGAGTACCATCATATTTCACTATTTTCACAACCAGAAGCTAATGGTGAAGAACAGATCATCTGCTAATGCCATCAGTGTGTCACTATTAAAAAGCTGCCTCATCATCTCTTTGAAAGCTCATTGCAGGATAACACCATCCAAAAATAGCAAGTACTTTTAATATCTACATTAATAGCAAGTGCATTTTGTAAGACTTTACTATCCCTAGAGAACAAAGCTTTCTACTGTTTAACTAGTGCCAAGCTGAGCTGAAGACTGCCTTGAACCAATCTGTGCCTTTTTGAACTGCTAAGGAGTCAAGACAACGTTGGAATTACCATAAACAATTTACTGTCTCCTATTTATCTGAACTGAAGGCTGACCTGCTGAACAGTGAAACAAGAGAACAGCTGCTGTGTCTTCACACAATTTAAACTGGCATACACAAAGACGTTCAAGTATAAAGATATTGTAAACCAGCCAAAGCAATATTTTGCTGTCTGAAACCTCTCTTACTCATCTTTGTTACAGCACAATTTTTACATCAGAACACGGAGATTAACAACCAACCACATTTGCTCAAATCAAACCTTGTTAGATTGTGTTATATTACCTTTTTTAACTAATTCAGTATAACAAATGTTCCTCTCCCCCTCAAAAAGCAGTACATGTGGGTATGGAAAGAGAAATATTGGATCGTTCTCCCAGTGTAAGAAGAAGTTCACAACCCTTGAGATATTTATAAGACATTCTACTAGCTTTAAAACATTTTTTGTTCATCCAACGCAGAGCCTATTAGCTGTTCTGTGCATAGAAGTCTCAATTATTTTGAGCCCAGTGTCAAAGCTCCAATAGACATTAAAAGGAAGGGGGAAAACTACTACAATTGGAATCCTATCATAAAGCAAAAATGCTGCAATAGAAGTGATCCCTAAAGGTTTATGTGCAATTCTATGTTTCTTAAATTTGTGTAGTTTACTAGAACCATGTTCACTACAAATTGTTCATAGAAAAATAAAACTGAGATAAATAGAAAAAGAAACCAGTGTTCAGAGTCTGATTTCAAATAAAGTTTGTATTAAAAATAATAAGGATGTGTATGCAATCTTCTTATCGTATGTGCAACGTGCCTCAGGTGGCACGTGACCAGGATTAATCACCAAATTTGGTCTGCTGGTTGGATCATTGGCTTCCCCAGCCTGGGCTGGGTACTGACAGGGAGTGCGACATGAACGCTGATCCATGAACCCCTGTGTAAGCAATGACAGGGAATATAGCATGCACTCAGTACAGTCTCTCTCTAAAGGAAATTGAAGCCCACATCAAACCACTTATATATATTTGAAAGACCTTTTAAGACTGAACTATCTCTTAATTTGAAGACCAGCACATGAATCAGAATGCTCACCCCTGCCATAAAAGTTATGTGATGTCTGTTGTGTGCAAAACTCACACTGTTGTGATAACTCAGCCTACAAACTTAACCCAGTTGTGAATTTAACTATAAAAGTTAATAAAACGTCAACCCATAACAATAAATATTGATGGGGAAAGATCTGAAAGGGAGACAGAGAAACTGAATTAGTCCAAACAAAAAGGCCTACTGAAATAATTCAAGGCCTGTGTCAAGATCATGCCTGGTAAACAAGAGAAATGTGGAATCAGAAATCAGTGAACCAAAACTGATGTGTTGGAAATTAAGCTATTCTGCCCATCAATCCCCCTTTTGGGGTCCTTAAGGGAAGACTTTGAAAAACTGGCTTGTAGCGGGACAGTAACCCCGCTCCAGCCCTGAAGGGCTTAAAACAGCCCTGGGAGAGGGCTGTTGCAGGGGAAAGCAGCTACTAGGCTGATTGGGGAAGCAGCCGCAGCTGGGCCACGCCCCAATCAGGCCTCAGCTGGCCCTATATAAGAGGCTGGGAGCCAGGAACTCAGCAGACTCCCTCTAGCCTTTGAGAGGGAGGGTCCTGGCTGCAGGGACTTGAGCAGCGTACAGGTCTGTCGCATCTTACGCGCATTTAACACGCATGATTTCAGCTTTACGCACTCGGCAAAAACAAAAACAAAAAAAGAAGAGAAAAAATAACAATTTTAATACTGTGCCTGTAGTGCAGGCGATTCCGCCCACCATTGAACTCAATGTAATTTTGACTATACGCGGTTTTCGCTTTACGCGCTAACTGCAGAACAGAACCCCCGCATAAGATGAGACTCACCTGCACCTGAGTGGAGCAGGGCTGGGAAAAGGCAGAGGAGCTGGAGAGCTCCAGCCTGGAAAGCCTCAGGCTGCGGCCTAGCAGAAGACCAACGGATACTGGGGGTTGCAGAGGGCAGCCCAGGGGTAGGCAAAGGCAGCAGGTCCAAACCCAACCTTGCCAGTGATGAGTAGGCTGATACTGCAGTCTGCCCCAGGGCGCGGGGGCTAGACGATGATTGGTTGTAGCCTTATACTGAGGTGAGGTAGGGATAGTGGGTGGGGGTTCCCCAGGGAGGGGAGACCCCGAGACTGAGGGATGTATGGCCAGGGGGCAGCACCCCAGGTAACAGGGCACTGGGTCCAGGAGGGACACGGGGGCCAAGTGGCAGCAGGACACCAGCCTGCAGAGGGTGCTCTAGAAGCTGGATGAGCTAATTCCCAGAGACCACCAGCAGGAGGTGCCGCAGGGGTGAGTCCCACTCACTTACATGGCTACATCAGCATCATGACTGCCACCATCTCCTGGGACCCTGGACCTTCTTCATCCTAATCCTGAGAGATGTCCTGACCAGACCAGGCCAGAGAGAGGAACCCAGATGACACAGCCACTTCCCCTGGCTCAAGCTAAGTCCCAAATACCATCTGGAATGTGAGACTTAGGCCTGGTCTACACTACGACTTTAATTCGGATTTATCAGCTTTAATTCGAATTAACCCTGCAACCGTCCACACAACGACGCTATTTATTTCGATGTAAAGGGCCCTTTAAATCGATTTCTGTACTCCACCCCGACGAGCGGAGTAGCGCCAAAATTGATTTTAACATTTCGAATTAGGGATAGTGTGGCCGCAATTCGATGGTATTGGCCTCCGGGAGCTATCCCACAGTGCATCATTGCTGTCCAGAGCGGTCACAATCTAAACTCAGATGCACTGGCCAGGTAGACAGGAAAAGCCCCGCGAACATTTGAATTTCATTTCCTGTTTGCCCAGCGTGGAGAGCACAGGTGACCACAGATAGCTTATCAGCACAGGTAACCATGCAGGCTGATAATCAAAAAAGAGCACCAGCATGGACTGTGAGAGAGGTACTGGATCTGATCGCTGTATGGGGAGGGGATTCAGTGCTTGCAGAACTTCGTTCTAAAAGACGAAATGCAAAAACTTTTGAAAAAATCTCCAAGGGCATGATAGAGAGAGGCCACAATAGGGACTCTGAGCAGTGCCGCGTGAAAGTCAAGGAGCTCAGACAAGCCTATCAAAAAACAAAGGAGGCAAACGGTCGCTCCGGGTCAGAGCCGCGGACATGCCGCTTCTACGCCGAGCTGCATGCAATTCTAGGGGGGGCTGCCACCACTACCCCACCTGTGATCGTGGATTCTGGGTCGGGGATAGTCTCATCAGCGACGCCTGAGGATTCTGCCGATGGGGGAGAGGAGGAGGAGGAGGAGGATGAGGATGAGCTTGCAGAGAGCACACAGCACTCCGTTCTCCCCAACAGCCAGGATCTTTTTCTCACCCTGACTGAAGTACCCTCCCAAGCCAGTACCCAAGACTCTGACCCCATGGAAGGGACCTCAGGTGAGTTTACCTTTTAAAATATAAAACTTGTTTTAAAAGCAAACGGTTTTTAATGATTACTTTGCCTGACTTTGCATTCGCGGTCAGTTCAGCTACTGGAAAAGTCTGTTAACATGTCTGGGGATGGAGCGGAAATCCTCCAGGGACATCTCCAGGAAGCTCTCCTGGAGGTACTCTGAAAGCCTTTCCAGAAGGTTTCTGGGCAGTGCATCCTTATTCCCTCCTCCATGGTAGGACACTTGACCACGCCATGCTTGCAGCAAGTAATCTGGTATCATTGCCTGACAAAGCCTGGCAGCGTATGGTCCCGGTGTTTGCTGGCATTCAAGCAACATCCGTTCTTTATCTTGTTGTGTAATCCTGAGGAGAGTGATATCACTCCTGGTAACCTGGTTGAAATACGGGAACTTAATTAAGGGGACAGAGGTGGCCGTTCCTACTGGGCTGTTTGCCTGTGGCAGAAAATAAATCCTTCCCTGCAGTTAGCCAAGCGCAGATGGGAAATTGGCCCTGAGTTTTTCGCGTTTGGCTAGCAGGGATCTTCCCTGTTACCAGCCACGCGGTGGGGGGAGGGGTACAGCGATCATCCCAGAGAATTCATGGCGAGAGGGGGGGTGGTTAGTTTGTTTTCTGGTGCTGCTGAATGTTAACAAAAAAAACGCAGCACTCTACAGGCTATGCTTGGTATGTGGGAAAGGAGGGCGCAGAAGCTGTAAGACAATGGCTTACCATGGCCGCATGCAAGCCGAATTCTGTTGCCCAGACCTATGATCTCTAGCAGCAAAGCCACAGGCACTCAGCATTAAGAGGCAAAATACGACCTTGCACAGAAATCACATGTGCTATGTAATGTGAATAGTGCTGGTCACCATGAAAGAGTATAAGCATTGTTCTGCAAAATGTAGCTTTTTAAACAATTCTCTCTTTTTTTCCCCTCCCTACAGCAGCTGCAAATTCCTCAAGCCTCCCTCCTCCATCCCGAAGGTTATCACAGATAAGGCGTCGTAAGAAGAGAACGCGAGACGAGATGTTTTCTGAAATTATGGAATCCAGCCGCAGTGACAGAGCTCATCTGAATGAGTGGAAAGAAACAGTTTCAAAGTATAGGAAAGAAGCCAGTGAACGTGAGGACAGGAGGGACCAACGTGAGGACATGAGGGACCAACGTGAGGAGAGGAGAGACGCTCGAGATGAGAGGTGGCGGCAGGAAGACCAGAGGAGGCAGGATGCAACGCTGGGGCTGCTGCGTGAGCAAACAGACATGCTCCGGCGTCTGGTGGAGCTTCAGGAACGGCTGCTGGAAAACAGACTGCCGCTTCAGCCCCTGTTCCACCCTCCCCCCTCCCCATGTTCCGTATCCTCCTCACCCAGACGTGTAAGAATGCGGGGGGGGGAGGCTCCGTACACCTTCCCATTCCACCCCAGTAGACAGCCCAAGCAAAAGGCTGTCATTTTTTTAACCTTTTCTTTGTGGCTTTTTCCTTCCCAGCAATCCTCCTCCCAAATACCACCCGGGTTCCCTCCCTCTTTTTCTAATCTATTAATAAAGAATAAATGATTTTTAAATGATAGTGACTTTATTTGGTTTGAAAGAAAGCTGGGGGAAGGGGCAGGGTGGGTTCCTTACAGAAAATCAGTCAATAAAGGGGGTGGGTTTTCATGAAGGAGAAACAAACAGATATTTCACACTGTAGCCTGGCCAGTCATGAAACTGGTTTTTAAAGCTTCTCTGATGCACAGCGCTTCCTGGTGTGCTCTTCTAATCGCCCTGGTGTCTGGCTGCGCGTAATCAGCAGCCAGGCGATTTGCCTCAGCCTCCCACCCCGCCATAAAGGTCTCCCCCTTACTTTCACAGAGATTGTGGAGCACACAGCAAGCAGAAATAACAATGGGGAGATTTCTTTGGCTGAGGTCAGAGCGAGTCAATAATGATCGCCAGCGACCTTTTAAACGGCCAAATGCACATTCTACCACCATTCTGCACTTGCTTAGCCTGTAGTTGAACAGCTCCTGACTCCTGTCCAGGCTGCCTGTGTACGGCTTCATAAGCCTTGGCATTAAGGGGTAGGCTGGGTCCCCAAGAATAACTATTGGCATTTCAACATCCCCAACGGTTATTTTCTGGTCCGGAAAGTAAGTCCCTTGCTGCAGCCCTTTAACCAGAGTAGTGTTCCTGAAGACGCGAGCGTCATGAACCCTTCCCGCCCAGCCCGTGTTGATGTTGGTGAAACGTCCCTTGTGATCCACAAGTGCTTGCAGCACCATTGAAAAGTACCCCTTGCAGTTTATGTACTCGGTGGCTTGGTGCTCCGGTGCCAAGATAGGGATATGGGTTCCGTCTATCGCCCCACCACAGTTAGGGAATCCCATTGCAGCAAAACCATCCACTATAGCCTGCACATTTCCCAGAGTCACTAACTTTCGTAGCAGCACCTGAGTGATTGCTTTGGCTACTTGCATCACAGCAGCCCCCACAGTAGATTTGCCCACTCCAAATTGATTCCCGACTGACCGGTAGCTGTCTGGCGTTGCAAGCTTCCACAGGGCTATCGCCACGCGCTTCTCAACTGTGAGGGCTGCTCTCATCTTGGTATTCTGGCGTTTCAGGGCAGGGGACAGCAAGTCACAAAGTTCCATGAAAGTGCCCTTACGCATGCGAAAGTTCCGCAGCCACTGGGAATCGTCCCAGACCTGCAACACTATGCGGTCCCACCAGTCTGTGCTTGTTTCCCTTGCCCAGAATCGGCGTTCCATGGATAGAATCTGCCCCATTAACAACATGATCTCCAAAGCACCGGGGCCCGTGGTTTCACAGAATTCTGTATCCGTGTCCGTGTCCATGTCAATGTCCTCATCATGCTTGTCGCTGCGCTGCTGCCGCCGCTGCCTCCTCGCCTCGTTTTTCTGGTCCTGGCTGAGCATAAACTCCACGAGAACGCGCGAGGTGTTTACAATATTCATGACTGCTGTCTTGAGCTCAGTGGGCTCCATGCTTGCCGTGGTATGGAGTCTGCAGTGTTCACCCACCCAGGAAAAAAGGCGCGAAAATGGTTGTCTGCCGTCTGTTGCTTTCATGCAGGGAGGGAGGAAGGGAGGGAGGGAGGTGAGGCTGTACCCAGAACCACCTGCGACGACGTTTTTTGTCCCATCAGGCACTGGGATCTTAACCCACAATCCCAATGGGCGCGGGAGACTGCGGGAACTATGGGATAGCTATGGGATAGCTACCCACAGTGCAACGGTGCAGAAATCGACGCTAGCCCCGGTACTTGGACGCACACCACCGAATTAATGTGCTTAGTGTAGCCGCATTCATTTCGACTTTATACAACCTGTTTTTCAAATCCGAATTATATAAATTCGGATTAATCCCGTAGTGTAGACATACCCTTGGTCTCTCTTCCCTCCCACCCCCATATGTCCTTTTCCTTCGCCACCTTATTTCTTCCCTTACCTATTCCTCTTCTTTTTCCTTCTGTCTAATAAGAGTGCGGCCTAGAAGGCTAAAACACTATTTTGTAACACTACTGGCAAGCCTGTGACCAGAAAAAAGCAACTGAAAGCAATGCTCTCAACAGCCCGATGCTGGTACAAATTACCAGATCTTGACATGGCTGATAGGAACATGTGCTGTGCCTGTGTTTCTCCAGCACTGAGGTTGCAAGTGAAAGTCAACAGCAGACAGAAGATGTATTTTCTATCTTTGCTATTTTCTTCTCTTCCCTTGTGTGCGTGTCTGGTTTTGTCTTACAGGAAACAGGATCAGACAGCGCCAGCCCATCTTACTAACTTCCCTTTTCTCCCCAAAAGAGGAATTATTACCATCTTTTATCTAAAAGACTGTCAAACAAGGGGGGTGGGAGGAGTTTCCTTCTAAAAACTCTCGCCAGCTGAAGGGAAAGGGAACAAGGGATGCTGCTGAAATGAAAGCCTTACTTAATACTTTACATTTCAAGTACTTTAACTGTTTTTCCTTTTCTGTATCTTTAATAAAAAGTTAACACAGATTTTCAATGTTGTACTTGCCATGGTACTAAGCAGGCTGAGGTCTCTGCATGCCAAACCCTGAACCTTGTTTAAAACTGTTTATACTGGACAGTCACTGGTTTATGTTAACACTTTTGGCCTATCTAGTCCATCTAAATTAAAAACTTGTGAACTGTTCACAAACATTCAGTTCCTTCAGTGGTAGCAACAGAGCTGATCATCCTCTCTAAAAGCTTCCCCAAAAGCAGCTGCCAACCTCAGCCAGGACACTTACAATACTTTACGCCCGTGGTTCTCAAACTGATTTGATTGCGCCCCCCCTTCGTGTCTGTAGTAGTTTATGCCCCCCACCCCACAAGTACATATACCGATAAAAAAATAAATCAACATGCAATTTCCACTAAATGTTAAAAACCATAAGGCATTGATTCAAACAGAGAAATTTAAGTATACAGTAATGTGTATTTTAAGTGAGATACCTATTGGGGGTGGGGGGGGCAGTATTGTCACCCTTACTTCTGCACTACCTTCCAAGCTGGGTGGCCGGAGAGCAACAGCTGCTGGTCGAGCGATCAGCTTAGAAAGCAGAGGCTCCACCAGCAGCAGCTCAGAAGTAGGGGTGGCATGGAATATACAACCGAACGAACACATCCCCAGAATTTGCTCTTTATGCTCTGACCAACCTGTGAAATATGTATGATTTCTCCATGATTTAAGTAGACCCCTATTCACTGCTGTGGGTAAAATGTGCACAGTTGTTTTCCCTTAAAGCTTCTCACGCCCCTCAGCCTCCTAGAACACATTCCACACACCCCAGTTTGAGAACCTCTGGTCTACACAATATTTTGCAGGCCGTGGGACCAAGCCTCCCAGCCCGAGTTGACAGACACGGACTAGCCAGGTTGTCTCTTGCACTCCAAATATAGCTGTGCATGCTGAGCTTTGAAGTTACAGCTTTGGCCGGAGCTTGGGCTCTGAAGCCTAGAGAGATGGAATTCAGAGCCAGAGCTCCAGTCCAAATTGCAACTTCAAAGCACAGCTATATTTAGAGCACGAGCACAAGCCTTGCTAGCCCAAGTCTATCAATCTCGAGGGCTCCAAAAAGCTGTATAGACAGTCCCTTAGGGGCTTCTCCCATTTCCTCCCTTCACTTCCTTAGCCACACATTGATGAATGCACGATACACTGAGCAAAGGGTCAGCAGTCCATATGAGTAACTGTACAGGTGATGCACAAAAAGGCAAAATAAAAAACAAAGGTCACAAAAAGGTCAGTGACTTCACAAAAGTGATACCAATTTCTTGCATGAGTTCATGCCAGGTATGAGGCCTCCCATTTGGAGGCATCAATGTTAGCTGATGTCACTAATTTCATATACATTGTTTTAGCCAAAAAAATTGTCAGAAGCAAGTGAAGGTATTGCAGGTATCCATTTTGAGCCATGTCCAAGGGTAATATGCCTCCGACTACTACTGTACATAAAGGAGAGCGTATCAGGAGCACCTTGTGAGCCCATGGTAGCACAAAGCTTCACCGTTCGGCAAGTTAGAACAACTTGCTATAACTTTTTCAAGAGCAGCATGGATTCTCATCTCAGGATGGGAGCCGACTCTGCTGATGGTAACCCTGTAGATTTCTTTAAATTTAATTGGAGAGTATGGTTAGAGGAATGGCTCAACCTCTGTGACATTTCTATCCAAAACAAGAAAGAAGATGTTTAAAGCCTTTTCATGGGTTTGCAGAGCAGCTAGGACTTGAACTCATGAGAAAGGTTGAGCTAATGCAGCTGTTTCCAAGCTTTAAACCTAAGGAGACTTTCAAAGCCAATTTTTGAGTTGTTAAGAGTGCTGGTCACAGAGTCCAAGAGTACTCTTATGAGACTCCAGTTCTCCAGTCTACTGCAAGCCCTAACTTTTAAGACATGCTTGTTTATATTGTGACTCCATACATCATTTTGGACCTTGACTAGAGAAGCTGAGATAATATATTCATAAGGGCAGATCCATTGCTGGGCTGATTGATATTACAGAATATTGAAGAGGCAAGAAATTATAAATGCAGTTTATACACCAAATAAATTCACCTTAATGTTTTCTTCATGCCGAGAAGCTATTTTATTGCCCAAAGAAGATGCTAAATTACTCCCTAATAAGACTTGTGCTTCTACAATTAGCGATAAATGCCAGAAGAAATTATCCTTTTGCAGCAATTAAAACCCCTTGCAGCAGAGTGAACTCTATATCAAAGTGGATTGCTTACCAGTGTTTGAATGAGCATGAGAGAAACTATCCATGAGTGGGGCCTTTTTTTAAACTTCATTCATACATCAACAGAAACATTTTAATTAGGTAGGGTAGGGCCTCTAGCTTTAAGGGGGAAAAAAGTTTCCAATTCCTCAAGTAATAATATATTTATTTGGCTTTCTCCATCCTTATTTTGGAGCGGGGGCCTGCAGGAGAACATTAACACTCGCAACTCAGCATTAAATTTTTACAGTCCTCATGCTTCCACTGTAACACAAACCAAAGACTATTGTGTATTAAGACTCCGATTCAGCAACAATTTAAGCATATGAATAGTCTCACTGACTTCAGCAGGCCTTAAGCACTATACATAAATTCTTCACCAAATCAAAGCCTTAATGCATTAAAAGCCAGTTTACTCCATTTTTTCCAGTTAATTTCCCCTCCCTTCGAAACCTTTTAGTATGCGGAGTCATTTTGATGAATAAGACCCCTGTATGCTTTTGAATATTTGAAGCTTGGTAACAAAAGACCCAAGTAGCTGGCTCTGCATCAACTGTGCTGCATTATAATCTAAGGCTTGAAGCTGTCTAGCAACTGGGGCTTTGTGAAAGAAATTAATATATCTGAAACTACTAGGACATTTGAAACTGAAGCTGTTCCACATATAAAAATGACTATCCCTAAGTCAGAGGAGAAGTGACCCAAACTACCGCTCTGCATACATTCATATTTAAAAGTAGCATCTGTGGTATGACTCCAACATCATAACTGCAGTGGCTATACCCCAAGAAGAATGAAATGTCAAGTTTATGGGGAAGGAAATTCACTATAAAATGAAAAAAAAGACATACAACTATCCACTTCAAAATGACAAATGGTCTGAGGAAGAATGATACTGTGTTAGAGAAATATAAATTAAGTTTGGGATAATGAGAAGTGAGGCTTTCTGTTTAGTGTTTGAGATAAGGCTCGGTCTATTTCTAGTTCTCTGTTCCAGCTGTCATTTCAGCTATGAATGTTCTTAATATAGTGAGTGCCATAAGATATGCAGTGTTACCTGACTAAAAACATTCTTAGGGACAGTGACTCTGTATGTAATGAGGTGCATCTTAAAGAGAAGATTTACAATGGACTTCAATGCAACTGAAAGCAAGCATTTAGAAACAACACATAAAAAAGCTTTGTAACAGAAAAGGAGATGACAAGCAAGCAAATCATGTGACTATATAAAAAAAAACAGATAACATTAAACAAGATACCTATAGCTATGGTCTAAGCCAGTGGTCACCAACCGGTCAATCACGATCTCCGGCGGCACAGCGGGGCTGCCGCGAAGGCAGGCTCCCTGCCTGCCCCAGCCCCACGCCACTCCCGGAAGCAGCCCTGTGGCTGAGGAGTGGGCGGCAAGGGGGCTCGGCATACTGCTCCTGCCTGCAAGCACTGTCCCCACAGCTCCCATTGGCCAGGAACAGGGAACTGTGGCCAATGGGAGCTGCGGGGGCAGTGCCTACAAAGAGAGGCAGCGCACAGAGCCACGTGCCCCCTGCCACCTCCCCAGGGGCGCAATGGCCTCTTCTGGGAGCCGCATGGGGCCACAGCAGGCATGGAGCCTGCCTTAGCCTTGCTGCGCCACTGACTAGGAGCTGTCCTAGGTAAGTGCCACCCATCGGAAGGCCGCACCCCAACCCCCAGACCTGACCCCCACCCCAAAGCCAGCACCCCACACCGCTCCTGGACCCCAACACTGTGCCCCAGCCCGGGGCCCCCTCCTGCACCCAAACTCCCTCCCAGAGCCTGCACCATGCACCCCTTCCTGTACCCCAACCCCCTGCCCCAGGCTCAGCCTGGAGCCCCCTCCCACACTGCAAACCCCCCAGCCCCAGCCCAGATCCCACACCCCGTCCCAAACCCCAACCTCCTGCCCCAGCCTGGTGAAAGTGAATGAGTGTGGGGGAGAGTGAGCGACAGAGGTGGGGGATGGAGTGAGCGGGGCGGGGCTTCGGGGGGAGGGGCAGGGTAGATCCTAGGTTGCCTTAAATTCAAAAAGTGATCTTGGGCATAATCATCAGATGAATTGAAGTGGATGGCCACAAACTCTCATTCAGAAGCAAATGAATGCTATGAACTGTTCCCTGTCCTTGAAGAAGGGACTAACAGGGGAAATGGACATTTTAATATCAGACCAAATTAACACCACATTTGGAACACAAGAGAACTAGAAACATGTACGAAAGTTCACCAGAACCAACTAACATTTTTTAAATGCAAGTCTCTAGTAATTAGGTGCTACGTGGTGCTTAAAAATCTTAATACATGTTGGCCAACATGTGTTAAAAAACACCATTTGTTCACCCAGATTACACAATCTTCTCAAGAAGCAGCTACACACTCCAAATTCCAGCCATAAGGAGAAAAATAGCTGTAAAACAAACTGCTACATCTTGGCGAGTTGATGTAGTACACTGGTATTCTGCAGTTTCCAAGACATTCCGAACAGTTTTCTATCCAGCCCAGCATAGCCAACTTAATAAATTCTCTTAAAAAATAATAATAATAATAATGTAGCAAGAGCGTGATGGCACTTCAGAATTTAAATCCCCCCGCCCCCCATGCTGTCTACAAAGCAGTACGTATCTCACGTCGACACTCCATAAGTTATCACCAAGCCACATCAATCCACACACAGATCCTCAACCTACCAACCACCTCAGACATAACCTGGCTCTAACAACTCAACTCCTACTACAGTGGTTCAGTTATAAATTAAGTATAGGTATTTGCTTCCACACATTGCATCAGATATGCAGCAAGCTATTGGTCACAAAAGTTGTCAGACAGAAAATAGTCTCACCACAATACAGTAAAGTTTACAGGTAAGAAATAAAATGTTTTAAAAGACAGCTTTTCAAATGACTACTCAGACTAGCTGCAAGTTATAGATTTTTCTGTAACATGGATAGTATGTAGCAGTTCAGAATACTGACAATATGCTATGTACAGTCAATCACATTCAGGTTACCAATCATCAAAGTTCCCAATTTTTCTGCCTAGAACAAGTTGAGGAGACAATCACTAATTGTTTAGCTAACTGAAACATAGTTAAAGACAATTACAGTCATAAGTAAGAAATCTTCCATTTCTTACTATTCTCTGCCATCCTTTCTGAAAGAAAAATCATAGAACATAACAGAACAAAAGATTATCTTCCATTCAAATGAAGGATTAATTCATCTCCTTTACAGATCGCTCCCAAATGATGAAAACAAGGAACTAGCTATTGATGTGTACCGGCATTACCACAAAGCTGGTTTCTTTCTTTTTGACTATTCATCTAAAAATATCAACTTACTTGATCAAAACAGATGACCACTGGTTACCGAGAATGTCTAAAGATCACTATATTATCAAGCAATTGCAGGTACACTGAAGGAAAACAGATGTTTTCCAACCCCTTTCTGAATAGAAAACTCAAACAGACAGTTGCACCTGTAAAAGTTCTCTCCTTAAATAAAATATATGATCTAGTAATTGTATTTCACAAGTGTAAGCTATACAAACCTACAGTGAAATTTTTTTTTAATCTTCTCATTAGCTAGGCAGGACTCCTCCAGCAAGCTGTTATTTTTCATTTGGCAGTAGCTTTAGAAATACAACAGAATCCAGATGGATTGGATTAAGAATTGGTTTCTTTGATCCTAGTGAGATGTTCCAGTACCAGAGATTTATCAAGGCTCTACTTTTTAACGCATGTAAGATTGTACACCTACAGGTTAAAAAAAAGTCAAGAATATTAAGCACTGATGAGCTGGAAGGGGTATGCACAAGTCCTCTGTTACCCCCAAAACATCCTTTGTTAAGGCCCACAAAGGAGAACCTCCATTTTTAAAAAATTCTCAAGGCCTTTTCCTTGCAAAGATAACCATTGCAAACTCATTGCTTTCCCAATGAATCATCTAACTAAGTCCCTGCAAAAACCTTTAAGATTGCCTTGTGCATACTGGAGTTATAATCACACAAATCAAATAAACTGGGAGAGACGGGGGACAAATGGAAAATAAGTTGTTTTGCAATCAACCCTCCAAACACTCATGTCATTTCAGTTTATTAACAGTGTTCAGACCTGAGCATGCCCACTATTGCTATTTACTGTGACAATGGTTGCAGACCCCTGCTTGTGTCCCCCACCAACGCCTCTAGGCGTACATACCATATCGTTCTCACAACCTGCACTGCCAACTTCTCCAGAAGCACATGAAGAAAACAGGAGACAGGGACAAGCTATTGAGTGGTAGTCTCACAGCCACTGTAGCTGTAGTCCTTATCGCTGCTTATTCCTGTCTGCTAAGCCCCAGCACAGAGTCTGAAGAGTTGTGATTGGGAGGGAGCCTTGTGCATCCATCAATAAACTGTGTCTATGAGCTTGTGACACTCCCCACACAAATACACAGAAACTGAAGGAGACCTCTCTGCCAGTCAGGGATAACACCAAGAACCAAAGGGTACCCCCAATACCCAACAACCCAGCACACATTAAGGAGGGCCTGCTTCCTCCCCTTCCCCCACAAAATAATCACAGCACACCCAGAGACTACTGTCTGACACTACTATCAGCAAAGGCTGCAAGACAACCCATGTGCTACCACTGTTGCTCCAAATAACAGCTGCCAGATAAAGAAGCCTCAGGCTATGGGTACACTTGCACATGTAGAGCACCGGGTGTTAAACCAGCCCTCGGAGACAACAGCAGGGAAAGTGCTGCCATGTGTTCACACTGTCAGCTGCAAGCGCAGTGGCGTGGCCACATTTGCGGCACTTGCACTGGCATTCGGAGTGCTGCATTACGGGCAACTATCCCACAGAGCACCTCTTCCCATTCCGGCACTGAGGCTTGTGGGAAGGAGGAGGTGAGGCGTGGGGCATCCAGCAATACCTGTGCTTCTGTCCATAGTTGGTGCCATCTTTCAACCTTTTTTTGTACGGCACACTCTGTCTTCCCTTTCAGTCTGCGGGAATGGATCCCGAACTGCCAAGGAATATGCTGACGGGTCTCGCCAGCACATCACGAATTGCAGTTGAGTTACTCCTTAAGCTACAAAGTGACAGTGAGGAGTCAGACAATGTTGACAACGCATATGACATGACATTGCTTGTGGCATTCATGGACATGCTCACCATCATGGAACACCGCTTTTGGGCTTGGGAAACAAGCACTGAATGGTAGGATCACATCGTCATGCAAGTTTGGGATGACGAGCAGTGGCTGCAGAACTTTCAGATGAGGAAAGCCACTTTTATGGGATTGTGTGCTGAGCACGCCCCCACCCCGCAGCGCAAGGACACAAGATTGAGAGCTGCCCTTCCCATGGAGAAGCGTGTGACGATTGCAATCTGGAAGCTGGCTACTCCAGACAGCTACTGATCAGTTGCTAACCAGTTCGGAGGGGACAAGTCTACCATTGGAATCGTTTTGATGCAAATGTGCAGGTTCATTAATCGCATCCTGCTCAAAAGAACTGTGACTCTGGGCAATGTGCGTGACATTGTGGATGGCTTTGCACAAATGGGTTTCCCTAACTGCAGGGGGGCAATAGATGGCACATATATTCCAATTCTGGCACCAGACATAAATCAGAAGGGATATTTCTCAATGGTTCTCCAGGCGCTTGTGGATCACCATGGGCGTTTCACAGACATTAACGCAGGCTGGTCTGGAAAGGTGCATGACGCATGCATCTTTTGGAACAGAGGCCTGTTCAGGAAGCTACAAGCTGGGACTTTCTTCCCAGACCAGAAGATCACCCTAGGGGAAGTCGAAATGCCCATTGTGATCCTTGGAGGCCCCACCTACCATTTAATGCCATGGCTCATGAAACCATACACAGGGAGCCTTGACAGCAGCAAGGAGCGGTTCAACATCAGGCTGAGTCAGTGCAGAATGATTGTTGAGTGTGCTTTTGACCATTTTAAAGGGCTGCTGCTGCTGTCTGTATGGGAAGCTGGATCTGGCCGACGATAATATCCCTATGGTTATAGCCACGTACTGTACCCTCCATAACATTTGTGAAGGGAAGGGTGAAAGCTTCACTCAGGCATGGGCCGCTGAGGTTGAATGCCTGGAAGCTGAATTTGAACAGCCAGAGACCAGAGCTATTAGAGGGGCCCAGTGCAGGGCCATAAGGATTAGGGATGCCTTGAGGGAGCAATTCGATGCTGAAAGCCACCAGTAATGTTCGGTGCCCTGCATGGGAGTGAAGTGCAGTGGTTCCAATACTAGTAGACATCTGTGTTTGCTACGTAGTACCAGTGCCTGTTGCTTTCCTGGGCTATGCTATCTTTTACTTAAAGCAATAAAGAATGTTTCTAAAACCAAAAAATTAATTTATTGAAAAGAAACAACTGCTGGAGAAACACATATGGCATGACACATCTGTGCTGTGTGGGAGGAGGGAAGGGGGCGGGGTGGGGAACAGAACAATCAGATTTCCATACGTCCTGTTATCATATTCCGCCTTCCTGTCTGGAGTGCCGTGCAAGGAGTTCTGTACTTCAGGCTGGCTAAAATGCATGGTGATGGGGGTCGAGTGCAGTGGGTAAGGGTCATAGTTTCAGGGCTGGGCAGTGAAGCTAAAAGGTGTTGGAGGCAGCTGGTGGCGATAAGAAACCGGAAGTTGGGGAAAGTGGGTTGGCAGTGACCTGGGGGCATAAGGGAAAGAGTTTTGAGACAAGGGCTGCGGGGGAGGGGGTGGCGGGCATGGATCTGCTCCATATGTGTGCCTGCAGCAAAGCCGATTGGTGCGCCATAATGCTTAGGAGCCGCTCCATGGTTTGTTGCTGGCAATCCGCATTCTCCTGGTGGACCCTCCTTTCGGTCTCCCGCCACTCCTGTACTTTATTTTCAGTAAGGGACCGCTGCATGACTTCATGCAGAAGGTTCTCCTTGCTTCTTCGCGGCCGCTTCCTGAGTCTTTGCAGCCTTTCGGCCATTGATAACAAGGACGGCTGGGATCTCAAGGTTGCATCTGTAAAGCCAAAATGCAACATTTAACAGAAGCAGCTTTGTTAACACTAGACAGAGCAATGATTCGGCCCAACTTCTAGACAAGCACAGTACACACACTAGCACAAACTGCCTGTCCCAAGCTGAGCGGACATAAGAGTGGACTGATTGTTCCAGGGCCATACTGTCTTCTGGGGTCCTGTGCCCTGGGGAGAGCCAACAGCTGCAGGGGACCCCTATACTGAACACGGTCCCCACATTTTCCATAGGATGGGTTTGTTCTGGAAGGTATCTCGCTGCTGAGGATGACCTGGGAAGCAAGGAAAGGTCTTCTGCAACAATGCGGCTTCTGACCTGGCCCTATGCGGCTTGCCTGTGTGCAGCAATGGTCCCCCTGACCCTCACAGCACAATGGCGCAGATACGTTAGCCTTACTGGGACAAGGAGCACAGTAGCTCTGCCAAGGAACGTGCACAAGCGGATTGCCCAGCTTCTGCATGAAACCTTCGATGAGATCACAGAGGCCGATTACCACGATGTGAGAGTACATCAACGCCCTATTCCACATCTAGGCATGCACGCAGCCCTAACCCTTCTTTCTGCAACCCTCTTTGCCCCAACAGCCTGCACCCAACAACTCCCGTCTCAAAATAAAAGCTGCTTACCGGGCACCTCATCTGCTGTTTGTTCTTCCACAAACACCGTCCGCTGCGACCAGCTACCTTCCTCCTGGCTTGAAGACAGCTTCTGGCTGCATGCATCTAGGGATGCCGGTCCGTCCTCTGGCTCTGGGCCCCCCTCCTCCTCAGCACCCTCACGCCCACTTTCCTCCTCCTGCCTTGTTGTACTCTGGGCTGCCACAGCCTCTGAAGTGTCCATGATGCTCTTCAGAGTGGAGGTTGGGTCGCCCCCAAGTATCTTGTCCAGCTCTTTGTAGAACCGGCAGGTCGTGGGGGCAGCACCAGAGCGGCAGTTTGCCTCCCGCGCTTTGTGGTAAGCGTTCTGCAGCTCTTTCACTGTAACCCTGCACTGCAGTACGTCCCGGTCATGGCCCCTTTCTACCGCAGCCCTTGCTATCTGCCCATAGGTATCATAATTCCCCATGGCAGGGGCACAGCTGGACTGGACAGCTTCCTCCACTCAAACACTGATTAGGTCCAGCACCTCGCCATTGCTCTATACTGGGGATCGCCTAGTGTGTGGAGGCATGGTCACCTGGAAAGATGCACTGAGAGCACTCCAGGCCTAGCTGAGCAAACAGGAAGGGGACTTTTAAAATTCCCAGAGAATTTAAAGGACGGGTCTGACAGTTGGTCACCTAAGGGCAGGGCAGTAGACTTCAAAGTGATGACCAGAGTGGCTAGAACAGGCATTGCGGGACACTTCCTGGAGGCCCATCAGAGCACATTAATAGACCAGGGCATCCACACTAGCACAGAGGTGCTCCAGCCAGGGCGTAGTGAGCTCATTGCTTCTCGTGGAGGTGGATTACCAGGGGCACTCCAGCCGTGGAGTCTGGGCACTCTACATGCCTTGCCAGTGTGGACACCTCAGGAGTTAGGGCGCCTGGGGCTGATTTAATGCACTCCAAATTGCAAGTGCAGCCAAGCCCTAAGTGAGGCACTGGGAAAGGGAAAGCATGATGATTTAAAAGACAGTGGGCAAGAGGCTGCAAGGACTGATAGAACGGAGGAAGAACAGGAAGAGTATAGAACTGATGACTTTTTGTGGGGGACAGGGCAAGAAGCAGCACTTTATATTGATAAAACTGATATTCTCTGGGTAATGTTATTTTTATTTTAACTATTAAGGGTATATCTTAGAGTGTGGGAAACATCTCATGAGCAGTATCAGCACCTTTCATTCTCACACATGTTCTAGTCATGGAACATTCCCCTCACCCTCCCCCGCCCACCCCGATATCCCAGACAATAGGTATTAGTTGTAGAAGGAAGCTGTCATTTAATTCTAAAAGCCTAAGATGGTCTTTTCTGGAGTAAACGCAAACACACACACACACACACACACACACACACACACCCCTTTCAGAGATCTAAAGGCCGTGTTTACTGAAGAAATCACCACTGATCTCCATTGATCTATGATTGATAAATATTTGTGGCTAGAACTGGCTTAATCAATTTTAGATAATTACTCTTTTGCTATATAGTATGTACAAAGGAAAAGTATTCAAATTACCACAGCTGCAGGCCAAGATATCTACAACCTCTCATGAGACATTTACTGATGTATAATAACCTTCTATGCTCATTTGGGGTTGTTGCTGAAAGGCTAAAAGATATTCCCTCAATTCTGCAAAACAATTATTTTAACTCTAAAAACCACTGTGCTTAAATACTAATAGAAATCCAGAACACAGCACAAACTAGTAGTTGAATGCACTTATAAATAAAATTCAGTCTGAGCATACGGTTTATTTACCTTGGTTTTACTAGCTCTGAAAGATACATTTACAGATTCACAGCCTAGCAATAATTCTGTGTAGGTAATTATGAAGAAACCAGTCCGTGACCAAAGACTTCCCAGCAAGACAGTTCACAAAGCTTATTTTTTTAAACTACCTCCTAATTACAGGTAATTTTCACAGTACTATAACTTCTCTTAAAATGGTAGATTAACTAGTGACTCAGTTTTAGAAACTCATTTTATCCATCACCATTATGCTAAACTTTGTCCAGTCAAGTTTGACCGAAGTTAGAATTTTGAACTTCGTTTTACAAAGCAAATAAATTGAATAGGGCTGTCAAATACACTTGCCTGTTCACCACACCAGTTACTGCTCAGTTTAAGCTTTCTGTTTCACAGTTATTAAGAGAGCCCCCAAATAAATCAAAACCCAGTGATTAAAGCAACATGCAACAAAAAACTCACCCTGCAGCAGCAGTTCCTGTTCCTTGAGTCCCACTCAGGTTTGGGCCAGCGGGCCAGTAATCATGACGGAGAGGTGGCTGGGCCAAACTTGGGCAATGCTATCACCCCCAAGAGCCAGGTTGCAATGCCTGGAGCGGGGCCCAACAGCATGCGACAGCTCCTGGGTGAGTTTGGGGCAGGCTCATTCTGCAACACCACCCCCACCACAGCCTTCCACACATACCCCACTGGCACAGGACCCAACCCTGGATGGGTAAAGAAGATGGATAATACAAGAAATTCCTGAAAAATTATACAGAAAGGATTTCATGGGACTCTAGTTTTTAGCCCACTGGCAGCAAAGGAAACCCTCTAACATAAACTACTTATAGCACTTACTTCTTCAATCTACAGAGAGACTGCTTAATTTAGAGAGGTGCGTATTGCCTCAATTTGTGTCAGTCGTGTACTAAAACTGAAGCTTCTCCATCGTCTTCGTTTTACTCCACAAAAATACTACATTTGTGCAAGAAGCTTCAGCCACCCCTTTCTCTCCAAACACTCCGCATGAGATCTGAGCATTGATAGTACACGGCATAAGTCTTCTAGCTAGTAACCCACTGGATGTTCTGTCAAAGGTCAACTTCAAGGTGATTTCTTTATGAGTGTTGATTACACTTAGAATTTTTTGTAAAAATTCTGACATTAGCAATGGAAGTTCCAGAGTGTGGACAAGTGGCACAACCTGCCACTTCCTTGGCACACACATTATTCAATTGCAATGTCACCACATTATCAGCTGAGCCTTTTTATCCCTCCATCTTCATCTCAGGACACTTGCCTGTAAATATTGGGCTGCTTCTTTGCGGTTTTTCTTAACTATGTCAAGGGTCCTGCAGATCTCTTAAATACCTACCAATTGACTATGCCTCAAACTTTTAAGTTTGACAAAACACTAAACTTTTATTTAACTTGAGTAAACAACACAAACAGATCAATAAACTTTCAGTAACCTTCCTAGTTTATACTGTAATAGGGACTGCATAAGTTCACAAAAGTTTCCTTTCTCCAGCCACAGGAGCCAACAGATGAATCTACTCCCTCTCTCCAGCTGCTGAGTCTTCAAATTCAAACACACAATGTTCCTAAAGAGCAGTTTGGGTGGAGCGTCCCTTCAGGAGTCCAAACCTCTGCGTCTCCATGCATCCTCTGGCATATGTTTTTTTTTTAAGTCTTTATCCCGTAACATACACATCTTACAACTTTACTTAACATTTACCCTCTGACAGCATCTCATATCAAATGGTTTTCAAACCACTTAGTTCCTTCTCCACAACAGGGTTTGGTAGAACATTTTCTAGAACACCTAAGGCACCTTCTTTTTCTGACTCAACACTACCTCTAGTTGCTCTGTATTTTTGAAGCAAGCCAAAGCCACATGGCCACAGGGAAGAAACCGTACTTGTTATAAAAGCTAACGTTTAAAATCAAGTTTACATAAGTTAAGAAGAAAGGTACTGTACATCTGGGGTCAGGCTTGAGTTATGAGAGATTACAAGTATCGGTTACAAGGTTCACAAGATACATACATAGTACATAACCAGCACAGACCCAGATTGGGGTGTGGGAATTTTTAAAGCATCAGTGAATAAGTGATCTCGGGGTATGCCACCCATAGAATGTATTTAGAATCCAAGTCAGTATTGGTGTAGCGAATAGGTACATGGGTGGGGTGCATCTCTTGGTTCATCAGGGGAGGAAGTGGTTTATCCCTGACTGGTGGTCTCCATATAGCTAATGGACAACTATTTGTTAAATGAAGCTGGGATGCCTCCCATAGCCACAGCCCAAAATGGAAGACAAATTTAGTGGTGTTAATAGTCAAGAATAAGAGAATCTCATTTTGTGACTTTTACCAACAGAATCTACTTTTATCCAGTTAAAGTTCTTTCCATAATAAAATGATTGCATAATGAAGTGAAATCAAACTAGCTTGACATAGTGAACACCACAAAACTTCACTGCAAAATTCTCCTTGAAAGAAAAATGTGCGTATAACTACCCCAGACACCTAGGGTTCACCTCCTCAGAGCCTATACACTAAATTCCTTTGCCCACAGGGAGCTAAGTAAAAAGCACAGATATTCCAGAGAATACATCACTATTGTTAAAACTCTGTGCCCAAGATTCTTTCCTTAACAGGTACTGCTACAATGTATAAAGTTAAAGTTAAAAGGGAGTACTAATACCTAGAGCTGCGGGCGGATACAAAATTTATATCCTCATCCAATCCGCAAATGTGGTCCGCAGATTTGCGAGGCTCTAGTAATACCACAGTAATAAGTACCGTATGGCACTCCTAGGGCATTACGATGGCCTGTAATCGCACAATCCACATATCCTTTCTAGAGGCCTTCCTGCCGTATTTTTCCCCTATATCTCCCAGCAGCCCCATGGTCTGAGCTTGAAAGTCAGTCCTGTTTGGCATGACATTCAATCTAAACAATAGATTTTGTTTTATTTTCTGAAGCATTAGTATAGCAGTCATCCAATATTTATCTGTATGTACAAAAGGAGTAGAGTTAATATTCCAGGGTAGATGTTGTGTTCTGCTGCAGTACCACATTAAAAGTAGTATAAAAGTCTTTTCTAAAATGGACAACAGGATTAGGATTTTTTGGTGCAGATTAATGCTTAGAAGGTGGGAAAGAGTTGTGTCCCAGTTTTTAAAGAACTTGTATTGACAAGGCAGAAATTTCTTTTTATGAGCATCTTAAAAGATTAATGACCAAAATGAAGAATTGAATGTGATATGGGAGTAATTCCTCTTCTCTATAAAGCCACAGATATGTGAGGAAGAGATATGTGCAATCTCTAGGGAGTTGTGGAAATAGGAAATGGTACAGCAACCTAATGATTTACAAAGCAAAACGTGCATGTTTGTTGCCGGTCTGTAATTTGTTATTCTTTAGATATAATTTAATATCAGTATTTGAAATCCAATTAAAACATTTTAATACTTTCCAGTCTTTTGGACTTCCCAGACACAAGGTCAGTTAGCAACTAAGACATGGCAAACTGTTAAAGAAATGCTCTGAAGGTAACACTGAAAAAAAAAAAATCAAAGATTAAAATTGACTTTTCATTGTTTCTAGGTAAGGTTAGTATTTTGGGAAGCAGTAACTCATTGTTGAAAAACACAATCCCAGCTTTTTTATCTGAAACAAACAAGAAGTCCTGACTCCACACATACCAACAGCTGTGCTAACTATGCAACCCTCTTCACTACAAAGGAACACGAATATCATTACTGATTTACACACTTAAAAAAAAGAAAACAAACAGTTTATCACATCAAAGCAGCACTTGGACTCAGGGAGAAAGCAATTTACAAAACAGAGGTAAACACTTTATTGACAAAACTAAGAGATTGATTATGCATCATCAGGTCAAAGATATTCATCAGCGGTTTTCAAATGTATCCTTCACCATATGGAAAGCATGATGCAGATACCAATAATTATGGTGCATTACTGCCTCTGAACAGAGCGCATAAAATAAAAAAAGAATAAATTTTTAGGCCATTAAGATCTCAAGCAACTGTTGCATATGGGGCTATTGAACAATCAGCAGAACTCACAAAACAACTCAAGGGGCAAACAAGAACTAAACAAAGAATCTGGTGTATTTTTAAAATAAAAACCGAAGAAAAGCTTTTCAATGTTGGACCCAATTATTTCTGAACTGAAACATCTTCACCACTTAGGAAGCCAGCATCTTTCTGCCATGCAGAAAGGAGCACGTTACTGTGAGTGGACTGTGTGTGTATGTGAATGTAAAATATAGATGCAAAGTGTATTGAGTGGGGAGATTTGATAAACCCTGGCTAAAGAAAATAAGACAGAGAGGGACTGGAGCTGTCCCCCATACGTAGGGGAGAGCTGTAGAGTGCCTGTGACAGGGAGGAATTGGAAGAGCAGGATCAGAGCGAGTGGCTCTGTGGCTGGTGCTATCACTTCTCACCGCACCCTGAGGAGGCTGGAGCGGGGGCAGGAGGAGAGTGACTGGAGGCCCTGAGGAGCGGGGAGCTGGCGGGTGACTAGGGCACACGGAGTATCGCTGAGGGGGGAGAGGAGGAGCGTGAGGGGGGAGAGGAGGAGCGTGAGGGGATGGGGGCTGAGGAAAGACACGGTCAGGGAGCGAGCGGGGTTGGTACTAAGCAGAGAGGGAAGTTCGAGGCAGGGGAGCCGGGCCCGGGAGCGGCTGGCGCGGGAAGCCCTTCCCAGGCGGGTGCCCGGCTGTCCTCGTCCCACACTCACCCGGACCAGGTTGCTGACGGCAGCCTGCACTGCGGCCACGGGGGCGGTCAGGTCCGGGATGGCTTTGCCGTCCACCTCCCCCTCCTCGTGCATGATGACCAGGTGGGAGATCTGCTGCGCCACGGGCTCCAGGATGCTCTCGATGGTGCGGGTGTGGAAGACGGGCATGGCGGCGGCGTGGCGAGGGGGCCGGAGCCCGAACTCTGGACAAACTCCTGGCGAACCTCTCTCCTCCGGCGGAGGCGCCGCTCCCCTACCAACGCCGCGGAAAAACTACAGCGGCCCGATAGGAACTCCCGGCTCGGCCAGCCGAGGGACTCGAACTCGCCGATCTCCTCACTCAGCAACGCCTGACCCACTGACTCGTCGCCTCCCGCAGCCCGGCGGGGGCTTTCAACCGGTGCAACCTACCCCTCCCCTTCCCCGCCCACTCGCTGCTCCCGCCCAATGGCAGAGCCCTGCCGGTGGCTCCCAATGGCTGCGGCTTCGCGTCCATCAACATTCCAACGGCTCCGGTCCGCTTTTCCCAACCAAGTTTGGTTGCATAGGCTCTGGTTTCCCAGAGTTGGATGACGTCAGACATTCTAGTGTCCATATAAGGAGATGGTTAAAGCCGGAGAGCCTGGGTTAACTCGGGAGGGGGAGACGGGAGTGCGGGATTCTAAAAGCGTGAGGGTGAGGGAACGCCCCGCCCGGTCAGCTGGTCACTCGGCTCCAGCTGACGGGCTAGTAGGTGCGGGGCGGGGTCTGGTGCTTCTGCTAGGCTCAATGCACCAGCGGATGGTGTTGCCAGCTGTGTAGTTGGCCGCTACTTTTAAGGCGCTAGTTTTCTAAGGGAGCTGGGGGGTGGATTAATTCCTACTCCTGGAGGGAAGGTGGAGTGGTCAAAAAACTACCGATTTGTTTTCAGATTTCTGTGTGTTGCTGGGAAAAGCCGGAATTTCGTCCGTAGGTACAACGTGTAAGATTCAGTGGGCTTTTTTCTTCTCTCTTTCTCCCACAATAGCTCTCAAAAGAAAACTATTATTCAGTTCTAGTTTCTGGGACTGCTCGAGAAGCTGTACGTGGTTTTCAGAACTGACTTCCATACATGGGGCTGTGTGTTTACACACAGGCATATTAACCACCCCACCCAGTGCGGGCAGGGTGAGTGCGGGATGTAAGCAAACCACTTCTTGCTTTCTCTCGCGAAGAATCTGAAGAAATGACTTCTTGAAACAATGTTCTCCGTGAGACAGGCGGAACTTTACATGTCATGCTCCTATCGCGGAAACCTTTGTCCCCTAGAGATTGTGGTGTAAAGGAAATTTGTGCTAACATAGTTTTCCATCCTTGTTCTGAGGATTCCAGCTACATCCTTGATTTGTGACGCGGGAATCAAGATCCCTTTTGAATGTTTTTAACATATTACATATTGCACCTTTCCTCGCTGATAGGAAACTTATAACAAGCACTTTTGCTGTTTGAATCTTCTTTATTCCAAGCAAAGGTCTTGTTTATTTGCCTAAATTGTCTCCTACGCTATTTGGAGCTTTAGCAGGATTGGGCACCTGAAAGTGATACGGGCTGTGGTTTTCTTTGTCCTGTGTGGATGAAATCCGAAAATTAAATAGAGTGATAAGTAAAGTGGACTTCTAAAACTATTGCAGCTTCATAACCATCCAGCTAAGGTGGTGGTAGTGACCAAGGTATGGAAATTTGCTTTAAAATATGCTTGTGTGTTTGGAGGAAAATCAGGGCCGGCTCTGGCTTTTTGGCCGCCCCAAGCCAAAAAAAAAAAAAAAAAAACACAGGGCAACCAGAACTGCAAAGCAAAAAAAACTGCGGCGCGGCCAGAGCGCGGGTGCAGGGGGACCGGCGGGGGAGGGAGCGGGCGGGAAAGAGAGAGAGAGAAGCGGGCGGCCAAGGCTACAGCAGGGGCACTGCCATGTGGCCCCTCCTGCTGCGCCGCCTCCTGCCGCCTAGCGCGAGGGCTCCGCTCCGGTTGGCGGGGAGAGAAGGAAGAGGACTGCCCTGCAGGGTGCTCTGGTTCTCCGCGCCGCCGCCCCCTACAGGACGGCCAGAGCGGAACAAGAACACAAAAAAAAAAAGTAGCCATGCCACCCTAGGATTGGGCAGAATGCCGCCTCCAACAATCTGCCACCCCAAGCACCAGCTTGCTCAGCTGGTTCCTGGAGCCAGCCCTGAGGAAAATAAACACTACAGCTAGGGAACCAAAATAGAAGAAAGCGCAGTAGTAATTCTGTTACATTCAAAGCAAGACTCTTATCTCCTGCAGGGGTAGGCAACTTATGGCACGTATGTCAAAGGTGGCACGTGAGCTGATTTTCAGTGGCACTCACACTGCCCGGGTCCTGGCTACTGGTCCTGGGGGCTCAGCTGCTGGCTTGGGGTGCCGTCCTCCAGCCCTGCTCAGCCCGCTGCTGGCCCCGGGTCCCAGTCACCAGTCCGGGGGGCTCTGCTGCCAGCCTGGGGTCCCAGCTGCCGGCCCGGGGCTCTGCAGCCGCCCCCCGCTGTGGCCCACTGGCCCCAGCCTGGGGCAGTGAGGGGTGCAGACAGGGGCAAGAGGGGGCACAGCTCAGTACCCCCACCTTAAAAATTGTTCCAGCACCACTGTACTGGGATATTTTTAAGTCCTGACTTGCTGCTTACATCACCATCACGCCACATGGAAGAGCACACTGGGTTTGACGTTGAGATTAGAATGTACATGCGAGAACTGGAATCAGAATTTTCTGACAGATTTAAAGATTTTTAGTGATTTGGCCCAATGCTTTCTTTTCTAATTAAACCTGAAAAGTTCAACGAAAGCGACTTGGATTTGTCTGTATTTCAGTGGATGGGTGTTGAAGATTTCGAAATGCAGCTTATTCAGTTAAAAAACTCAGAATTGTGGGCATCGAAGTTTGGAGATGTGCGGAGTGCACTTGAAGCTACCGAGAGAGATCATGGGGCCTCTATTCTGACCTGCTGGACGTTCCTGCAAGTGAAATTTAACTGTTTGAAGAAAATTGCATTTGCAATGCTTTCAGCATTTGGATCCACATACCTGTGTGAACAGGTATTTTCACACATGAAATCTGTCCTCTATCCCTCTCTGAGCCAGTTAACAACTGATTGCTGAGAAGCCTGTGTGCAGCTTAAAGTATCCAAATACATGCCAGACATTGGAAAACACAGCAAGGAAAAGCAAGAATCACAGTAAACTGATAAGATCTGCATTTTAATTTAATTTTAAATGAAGCTTCTTAAACATTTTTAAAAAATTATTTGCTTTACATACAATAGTTTAGTTATATATTATAGACTTATAGAAAGAGACTTTCTAAAAACGTTAAAATGTATTACTGGCATAGGCGTGCGCATCGGGTGTGCCGGGTATGCACGGGCACACCCTAATGCATGGGTGGGCAAATGGCTCCACCCTCCCGGCAGCAGCAAGCCACAGGCCCCTCCCCTGCCATCCCAGGCCAGCCCCCCCCCGCCCCCCCCCCCTCCGGGGGCCCCCCCCCCGCCGCCCCCCCCCCCCCCCCCTGTGGGTCTCACCTGCCACCCCCCTGCGGGTCTTCCCCCAGCCCTACCCCGGAGCGTCCCCGCCTGAAAGAAAGCAGTGTGAGCCTCTCCCCTGCCTGCTTGTGCTGCTGGTGTAGCACATTCCTGCTCAACTGTCTGCTGCTCTAGGGTCCTAGTGCCCCCCATCCCCTAATGGCAGGGCAGGTTGCCCTTACCCTGCCCTTCTGCCCTAGCCCTGAGCTTCTCCAATGCCCCAAACCCCTCATCCACCCTTATCCTCTGCCCCAGCCCGAGCCCCCTCCTGCATCATGAATCCCTCAGCCCCACAACCCTCACCCCTGCACCCCCTCCTGCCCCCCAAACTCCCTCCCAGAGCCTGCACTCCCTCCCACTTTCAAACTCCCTCCCAGAGCCTGCACTCCTCATCCCCTCCTGCACACTGACCCCCTGCCTCAGCCCGTAGCCTTCACCCAGCACCCAAACTCCATCCCAGAGCCTGCACCCCAGACCCCCTCCCCCACCCAAACTCCATCCCAGAGCCTTAGGCAGGTCGGGGGTGGATACTAAAGGGCAGCACTCCGGTCACTATTGGGGTGGCACATCTGGGTCTTCAGTGGCAATTCAGGGGCAAGTCCCTCTCAGAGCGAAGAACCTGCCGCCGAATTGCCACTGAAGAGTGGAGCGGCGTGATCACGCTGCTGCTGCTGCTTTTTTTTTTATATGCTGCTTGGGGCGGCAGAAAACCCCTCATTCCCAGCCCCATCCTGCAGCCCTCACCCCTGTACCCCAATCCTCTGCCCCAGCCCTGAGCCCCCTCATACCGTAAACCCCTCATCTCCAACTCCGTTGGGTCGTGGGTATCAACAGTTTTCTTCAACTGGGTCCCCAGAAAAAAGTTTGAAAACCACTGCTATAGCATTCCAGAAAAAGGTCTGCAAAATGCTGCCACACTTCATGTGAAATCATTGTTATTTATGAGATTGCTGTATCAGGGCCTCCAATACTCCTCTGAACCCTAATAAACTATTATGTGCTCCCCTGTATATAGTCTACCCCTCTCACCCACCCCACAGGTTTTGCTTCTACTGTGCTTTGCCTATATATTGTCTCTTGGGATATCTGGACTATTCACAGTAATAAAGGTAAGCATGTGCATCAACTTTTTAAGGATTTGAGACTTTTATACCCCACATTCGATGAAATTTGGACAACATTTGTGGATTCTTTTGTCTTTTTTTCTTGTCCTAATAGTGCTACTTTGTGCTGTGAATCAGTGGTTTGGAGGCTGTCTCTGAGAGAGCTCTTAAATACTTCAGTACAAAAGGGGTGACTTCTTTATTAGAAATTTCCTTGGCAACACATGAATGAAGAATCCATTAGAACCCTCATCCCACAATGAAATTTGCATAGATGGACCACTGCACATGTAGAGAATCCCAGTGAAATCAGTAGGGCTCCTGATATGGGCGGTGGGCTGCCAGTGTGCCTCTTATTGACAGATTAGAGTGTAAGGCTGCAATTTCACTACTAGCTCTTTTAGCATGGTGGGATTATATGTGTGTGTATGTGAGCAAGAGGAAGAGAAATGTATAATAGGGAAGTCAGACAGTTTATTTCCATGTTATGGGTCCAGTGCTGTTTGGGAACAGATATGTTTATACACTCGTTAAAGTTTAGTTGAGTTTTCTAGTAACATTCTAAATGTACTTACAAGTTCCCCCCTTCCCCCCCAGTTGTTCTTGAGTGTGGGTTCTAAATGCACATTAATTATGACTTGCGTGTTATTGAGATTTAAGCTATGACACACTTTGCGTAGAATTCTGTGGCATAGTGGGGGACAATCCAGACTATTGGGGACTGTGTCACCCCTCCCTTGCAACTTGGGTGCTTAAATGCCTTGCTGTAGTAACTCCCCCCTGGGCTGCTCACAAACAGCCTTCCAGCATGCAAGCCACACCCTTAGTGTCTGTGTTTAACTGCAGTCTGCCAGTTACATCCTGGCTCTCACCCGCCTTGGTTATACTGCAGGGTGACCCGCAATACATCCTGTACTGTATGTCCTGTACTGCCCAGCCCACTCCTGCACAGTACAAATATATTGAGTGCATTATTCCTTAAGGGAATAATATGCCAGTTTATTACCTTAAATAGTTACTAAAACACTTCAGTTTAAACAGACAGGATTCGATAAAGTAGTAAAACAAGTTTATTAACTAAAAAGAGATTTTTAAGTGAGTACAAGTAATGAGGCACAAAAGTCAGAAACGGTTAGAAGAAAAATACAGATAAAATGCTTACTAGCATTTATTTAGGAAACTACCTTAGCTGCAATGCAAACTTTCTCATCACACGCTCCAGCAGATTACTGACCAAACTCTCAGGTCGGGACCCTTCTCCCAGAGTCCAAAGGCTGTTTCCTTTTGTTTTCTTAGCTGTGAGGAATGGGGGGTGGTCTTGAGTCTCTGCCCCTTCTTTTTATAGTCCTGTCCCCCCTTTGAGGAGCATTTCCAGCTGGGAGCAAGGTAACAGGCGGTCTAGTGAAGAAAGGAAACTCCATGCTGTTTCTTTGCTAGGATGTAGCTTTTTGTCTCTGCCCCCTTCCGTTCCATGCCAGAGAATGGCCACTTAGCAAGTAATCATCCATCAGCCTTGTTGACACCTGGCTGAGGCATCAGCTTGCCTTTTGTCTCCAAGGAAGTGGTTTAGCCACTCCCCCGACTTATCTGGGAAACATACTTCAGCCATGATTTCAGCTTTTATGTTTATAACTTTATAGATAACATTGCTATGTGCATTTTGCCATGATATTCTTGATCACCAAGCTATGAGTTTGTGTTGCTAATACCCTCCTTCATTATCTACTCTATGGCAATGCCAAACAGTGAAGGTAAAATGCAGCCCTGTTTCACACTAGTGTCCATGTTGAACCACTATGGACCACCAGACAAAATCCTTACAGACCACTTTACAGATTTGTACACAATCTTGATGATGATGACTTTAGCTGGGATTCTGTGGGACTGAAGAATATTCCACAATGTATGTCTGTGCAGGCTATCAAATGCCTTTTGAAAACCAGTGAAATTGATGAAGGGGGGAGCTTGTCATTCTGTTCATTCTTCTCTGATGGTCCTCACTGTGACTATCTGATCTGCACAGGTTTTCCTGCTCAAGCTTTGCATCCACTGCATCTTTCATCCTGGGTAGTATCATATTGCAGAAGCTTTCCATGTAACAGAGATTAATGTAACTTCTCTCCAGTAGTTACAGTCAGTAAGATCACCCTTTTTGGGTATTCTGACAATGATTCCATGTTTCCTCTGGTCAGGATGGATCTCTTACCCAAACTTCATTGGACAGCTCTGTCACTTTAATTAGGATGGTGGTATTAAGTATTTCTGTTGTAATTTGATCATTTCCTGCTGATTTATATTTTCAGCTTTTTTGATTTGCAATCCGTACTTCTAACACCAATGTTAATGTCAAGTCAATCAGGTTCACGTGTTTCATCAACATCTGGTGCTGAGGTGGGGTTGGGCCTATTGAGGACTTCCCTGAAATGCTTTGCCCATCTGTTTTTCTGTTCTACCTCAGATGTAAGCATTTTCCCATTTTTGCTTTTTATTGGCCTATGTCCTGTTTTGAAGTTTCCACACAGGGTTCTAGTCACTCGGTAAACGGCTCTGTGGTTTCCTATCATAACTACAGTTGCTAGATCTTTAACTTATCTCTGTTTATCTTTCCCTATGTTGCTTTTCACTGCTTTGTCTGCTTTCTTATACTCCAGCTTTGCCTTTTCCAATAGCTTATTGGTCTTAGTATTCAGGAGTTTTCCTATTAGTACAGTAGAACCTCAGAGTTATGAACACCAGAGTTATGAACTGACCGGTTAACCACATTCCTCATTTGGAACTGGAAGTATGCAATCAGGCAGCAGCAGAGACCAAAAAACCAAAGCAAATACAGTACAGTACTGTGTTAACCTCTTCAACCTTTCTCGTCTCCATGCCAGAACTAGAATAATATCGGCAACAATAACTGAACTCCAGTACGCAGATGATTGTGCTGTAGTTGCACACTCAAAGGAGGATCTTAAAACAGCCCTTAATTGCTTCTTTGAAGCTTACAAAAGCTTAGGGCTAAGTCTGAACATTGGCAAAAAAAAAATTCTCCTCCAGCCAGTTCCCAGTCAATCATCAGACCCAGCAAGGAAGATCTATATAGACAAAGAAGAATTGGAAAATGTAGAATAGTTTGCCTATCTTGGTAGTCATCTCTCACAGAGGGCAGACATAGATGTCGAGATTCAGCACAGAATTCGCTGTGCCAGCCTTGCCTTTGGCAGACTGTCTCGCCAGGTGTTCAACAATCACAACATCAGAACACATACTGAACTTTTAGTTTACAAAGCGGTAGTAATCCCAACTCTCCTCTACGGCTTTGAGACTTGACAGGGGAAAAACACCTGAAAAATCTGGAACACCTGCACTAGCACTTTCTTAGGAAGATCCTCAACATAAAGTGGAAGGATCATCACATTAATGTCAGTGTCCTCACGGAGGCCAACATCTTCAGTGTTCAAGCCCTGATTATCCAGCACCAGTTGAGATGGAGCGGGCACTGTATGCGCATGCCTGATGTACACTTACCAAAACAACTGCCGTATGCCCAATTCACCAAAGGAAAAAGGAAACGAGGAGTCCAAAAGAAACGCTTTAAAGACACCCTCAAGATAAACATCGAGAGATGTGGCATTGACACCGCACACTGGGAGACAGCAGCCCCGAATAGGGATAACTGACGAAGACTTGTCAGAGAGGGAACGTCCACTTTTGAGGAAAATCACTTTGTACTAGTCACAGAAAAATGCCAGAAAAGAAAGGAAAGATAACGGTCACACAGCAATCGTGGCCCAACCCTGTCTTCCAACACCACCTGCAATGTCTGCCAATGAGCCTGTAGCTCAAGAATCGGACTCTTCAGTCACCAAAGGACCGATGAGAAATAAAACCTGAAAGAGATCATCCTTTCTTTTCTGGCACTGGTGGTGGTGGTTGGTTTTTTGGGGTTTTTTTTTGCGGCTAGCATCAAACTTTTGGGGATCCTGGTTTCTGGAGACTGACTTTTGCCAGAGCCTTCATGCAATATGAGGGGTTGGCAGTGTTCGTTTTTACTAGAATGGTAGCTTGGTTCCATTTCTATAACCAGTGAAATGTTTTTATGAGGCTAGGTTGGTCTTGTGCTCAATCCTCCCCACTTTATCTGTGGTTGGGACTGGCAGCCCCATCAACGCGCAGCAGATGGAGTTTTGCATATTATAAATCAGTAATAATGAGCGCCCAGTAAAAATCCTCCTGGAAATAAGTGTGCAGCAGCTGGGAATTACAAAAAGCAATTAGTCCATGTTATGAACTAATCATCTGCAAAATTCCATTTTGCAGAAGTATGCAAACCTGATAAACTGCTTATTTATCTTTTGTGGAAATTAAAAATGAGCTAAAATCTGATTTATAAAAAACCCAATTGCTTTTAAAGGACAGAAAACAAATCTTGTCTGGCAGTTCTAAACTACTACTTTACAGTGGCTCCAATAGGTACCGTTACTGTATGCATAATAAAATATAAAAGAACAGATGGCCATTTTAGCATCCTTCCAAAATCATGCTCACCTAAAAGGTCAGAGTGATTGGTTGTGTGGTTTGTTTGTTTTTTAAAGGGCTGAGTAAGTTGCTGCATCTTGGTCATGGTAATAGTGGGCAAAGACAGATTTTTGCCTGGGTAAGTCAGTTTTCAGGACTATGTTATAAGGCTGCATTATAGGTCCATCATTTAAATGCTCTGCTAGTTAGTACCATGGGCAACTGTAATTTGGAGACTAAAAGCTAGCATATTTACCAAAAGGTCAGCTAGTAATGTACTGAGTTTCAATATAATATTAAACAGCAGTTGCCTTTAAATTGTTTTCTCTTTACTTTGCAATGTTCAAGTCTGTCTCCTTGACTCCAGATGAGTAATAGTTTTGCAGTTGTCTCTTGTTGTTTAAATCATATTCTTTTGCTTGGTCTAACATTCCATATGTGTAATTTTAAATTAATTATGCTCCTCCTGTCAGATTCTTTCTCCAGCATATGTGGCTTTATTAATTCACCAGCTCCTAGCTGGTTAGAATATGATGGATTTTGATCATAATATTTTCTGGTTATTGAGTGCATGGTGGGAAGTATGAGTTATTTTATTTGTGTCTGTATTTGGTCTGGTATTACAGACATTCAAGAATTTATTCCCAGACCAAATAAAAAAAAAGGTGAAGTTTTCTTCCCCCTTCAAAAATATTTTATATAGTCTAGAAGCAGTACCTATTATAATTAGCAATACAGTAAGGCTTAGCAGCTCCAGGGTCCTAGTGATTAGAGTGAAGGGATTAAGAGTCAGGAAACCTCTATTCTTTCCCCAGCTCTGCTACTAATTCATGGTGAGTGTCACAGTTCCTGAAGTAACTTGGCCCTCTGATCCTTTCTTGGCCTCCTTGAGGGCACCTCACTTAGGTCTTAGACCTCAAGCTGCCACCTTTCTCAGGGCAGGAGATTTTCCTTCCAGGCTGGGGATTTAGGCTATGGTTTCTCCTGCAATTCATTGTGATCAACTTAGCAAGTCTGACTTTACTTCAGCACCTGCCATCCTGTTCTCAGGAGCAAAGAGTTAACCAGTGATCAGCCAACCTTCATAAAGCAAAGTATTATTTATTCAGAACAAAACCATTGCAGAAAAAAGGTAGCTTGAAAACAATAAATAGCTTATATTCGGGTCTTAGCTTATCAGACAATCATCCGTCTTCCACAAAGAGAGCCTGATAGGAACAAAGTACTTCAAACCCTTTCTGGAGGCTCTATTCCTCTTATTAGCCTCATGCCAATTCTTGGTTTGGGTGACAGTGAACCTTCCTGCTATATCAGGCTGGTCAGTTGATACAGTTCTTTGCTTACCAGTCTTCTCCATCCAAGTAAAACGAGTCTATGCTGTTTCTCACAGGGAATGCGGTTTCTCCAGGCTTGTTTATCTGCCTAGGTATTTACATTAATTACCTCCCGCAATTTTAGTTCTTGCAAGAAACTCTGATACCTCCCCTATGGAACTAAAATAGAAATGCTAGTGCATATAAATAGGTATGACATTTATAAAGTTGATATGATGGTCTTTGAATATTTCATGATGCTATAGCTCAGTTCTCAGGCTGATTGTTCGTTCATGCTTACATGAGTTCCCTGCAGTCACTGCTTTGCTTGTCCTGTTTGAAGAAAGCAATTAATCCCTTTACACCTAGAAGCACAAGGTGAGAGGGAAAACTGAATCACATTTTTTCATAAAAATAAATTAAAGTTTCAATGTATCTGTAATATCTGTCACAGTGAGAACTTGAGTAAGTGTCATTTAAGCCTTCAAGAAGTTCAGCACAGGCAGACCTTTGTACTTGTATGGAGCCTCATTGACTTCAGGGCTGTAACCTCTCTCTCTCTCTCTATTACAGTCCGCCTGTCTGTAAAATTGGGATAATAAGAACCTTAATAAAGACAGAGCTCCTTGGCTGTAAAGGTGCTATGTTGCTTAAAGTATCAACAGAGACTTTTTTTTTATAAAACAAACTTAACACAAGACCAAACAAAGGGGGTGATCAAGACCTGTCCTAGGGCCTTATCCAACTTGGAATCAAGTCAGTGGAGTCTTTCCACTGACTATAATGGTAGTTGGATCAGGCCCATAATGAAGTAAGGAAATACTAATGCATCTCTGTCCCATCATCTTAACCCTAAAGATCCCAGTGTGCCCAGAATGTTACTCAGTTCTATCTTGTACTGATCTGTTACTTAGTTCTATTGCTCACTTCGGCTGAGCAGTTGCACCCCTGAATTTTTTTGGAAATATACTGTGGGTCACTGGTTTGTATGCTAGTGCCCTCTTTTCCCTCCATCAGCCACTTCCTTTAGGGATCTTTTAATAAGTAATAACAAAGTCTCATGTTACTTTTACTGAAAGTAGAGTAAGTTTGGTGTGAGAATTCACACGTAATGGTGGAAAAGAAAGAACATTGCACATTTACAAATTATATAGCCACAATGCAGCCTCTCTAGCGATACTCAGTAAAGGACGCTGCACTTGGATGTTTGCATTGCATGCTACTATGTGGGGATGCAGTGTACCATAATAGCAAGTGCCATGGTCAGTGGAGTAGAATCTCTAAGGGCTTGATGATCCAAGTGCTTAATGTTGAGGGATGTTTCTTGCTACCATAAAGTCCAACTGAAGTCAGTTTGCCTGCTTATAGTAGGTAGTAAGTTCCCACACATGGCAGTAAATGTTTCAAAGATTGGACCATAAGTATCAATACTGCATGTGCAGGATTGCATAAAGGCCCTGATCCTCCAAAGATTTAAACACATGCAGAAGGCCTTGTCTACACTAAACAGTTTTGTCAACAAAACTCAGGATTCATTGACAAAACAGTGGATGTGTAAACACTGCAATGCTCCTTCTGCCGACAAAACACTCCTGCTTTGCCAACAAAATAAAACCACCTCAATGAGAAGCATAGAGCTTTTTGTGACAAAGTTATATCAACAAAGTGTTAGTGTAGACACTGCACTTGGTTATGTTGCTGTAAATGGCCTCCAGGAGGTGTCCCACAATGCCCATCCTGACCGCTCTGGTAAGCATTTCAAATTCTGCTGCCCTGCACCCAGGTACACAGCATCTGCCCCTCCCCCTTTAAAGGCCCGTGACTTTTTGAAATTCCACTTCCTGATTGCTCAGCGTGGACAGCTAACCTCACATCGTCCCAGCTGACCATGGCAGCTCCACGCAGCAAAAGCTCTCCCACTTGGAGCACACCTGAGTTGTTGGATCTGCTGGCACTGCAGGGAGAGGAGGCTGTGCAGTCCCAGCTCCACTCCAGCCATAGGAACTTCGATACTTATGGGCAGATTTCTCATGGTTTCTTGGATAAGGGCTACAAATGGGACATGCATCAGTGCCATGCGAAGATCAAGGAGCTGAGGCAGGTATACCAGAAAGCAAAGGAAGGAAACTGTTGCTCTGGTGCTGCGCTGAAGACCTGCCACTTCTATAAGGACCTGGACACCAACCTTGGCAGTGACCCCACCTCCACTGCCAAGAGCCCATGGATACTTTGGCGGGGCTAGAGGCGGTGGACAATGGACCCAACCCCAAGGACTAAGTCATGGATGAGGAGGTCGAGTTGGAGGACGATGTGGAGCACACAGCAGGGTCGTATGGTGGCATGGAGAGCCAGGACTTCTTTTCCACTCCAGAGGGGTCTAGCTAGTCCCAGCAGTCTGTCTCTGGTGTGCATGATGCAGGAGAACAGAGCCATAGTAAGTGATCTTTTTGAGTTGATGCTGCTCGGTTATATGAGGTAGTGTATATTGTATACATATTGTATATTGTATAAGTGGGTGAAGGATTAGAAATGTACAAGACTAGCTGTGTTTGAGTGTGCTCCACATTCCCCTGTGCAGCTCTATAGTGCGGCGGAACAGTGTGTTAATGCACACTGAGATTAAACTCTCCTGGAGGTACTCACCAATCCTCTGCTGATTGGTTCTTTGTTCCTTCCCCCCATTGTAGGAAACTTTCCCGTGCCAATCAGCAATTACTTGTGCAAGGACCAAAGATACTAGCATAAGTATTGGCAAGAGGAATGTTTTGAAGGGCAGAAAACAGATGCTGTGGGGAAGAAAGGGGACGAAGCCAAATATAACCTCTGGTAGAGACTCTGGTGACTAAGCATGAGGGTCTAATACAATCTCCCTTGTTTTGAACAATTCCAAACAAATATATTTTCTCTTCCCTTTTCTCGTGTGTGCATATCTATAAAATAGGGGCTGTGATGTGTAAATACTGTTAAAATACCCAGACTATAGGCAAAGAAAATTCCTTACTCTTTGTGGTTATAACATTACTACTCTTTATACACAACACAGTTTGATTTTCAACAGACTGTGTGCAAATGCAAGTGGTTTGACTCTGTTATCAAATATACAGTTACCATGCAGCCAAAAGGAATGGCAACAAAAGTCAGCAAATTGTTTCTAAACATCGTATAAAGCATAAGTATTTCTGTCATTGCTGTGTGCTCTCCAATAAACATTCTGAGTGCTGATAAGACAGTCTGTCTCCCCATATATTTTTATTTCACAGGTATTCTAGCTTACAACTTGTGATTTTATACGGTGGTTTATAGTTGATTTTAAAAGACTTCTGAACTTGCTTGTATTTACAAGAAATGACTACTGACCTTCTGGGACATGCATTTGTGGGAGTCAATTGTAGCTGAGAAGGTGAATCTCTCTCTGGTGTGGCATTGTATGCTTGCCTATCACAGCTCCTTTCCCAGGACCTCCACACTCTCACCTTCATCCACCAAACCAATTAAGCATGTGTTTAAGTACATTAGTAGTTATAAAACTCAAGTGTTTTGCTGGTTTGTGGCCTCTGTCTTACATCTCTGTGCTGTGGAGTTAGAGGGTTCTGGGTTTTCTGCCCTTTTGTAAATGTATTGGTTTACCACACAGCCAGCACCTGTGACTTTCCAGGGCTTCTGTGGCACAATATGTCACTGCCAAAGATTAAATTACAGACTATATTTAGTAATAACGAAGTGTGTGTGTGGCAGGGTGTTTCACTTCTCTTTACTGGCTAGACTCAGAACCCTTTAACTGTCATAGATCCGATGTGACTCTCAGTAATTCTCCTTTAGCTTATCTGCTAAAGGCCTGTGATTTTGGAGCAGTGGGATCTGAGATTTATGCCTACTGTCACTATGAAGTTCCAAGTGGCCATGTTGTTCAGTATAGAAACAAGAATTAAGTTCCTAGGGAGCCACTAATTCCTTATATATACACACCTCACGTAGGTGCTACAGATATCCATGTGATAAATTACTTTGAATATGCATCTTTGATAGCCTCACCTACACTCTGCTCATTAATTCATCTCCAGAAGTACTATTCCAACACTAAATCTCAGAGCAGCTTCAAACATCTGCATTAAACAACAACAAAATAGGCTAATAGTAGGCTGGCTATTCCAGCTAATACAATAATATTGCCTTCTTTCTACCCTTAGGCCTTGGTCTTCCCCTTACCTCTACATTACTTGACCCTGCATTCACACAGAGCCCCACAGAATCTGGGCAAGGGGCTCTGCACAGGAAATATGCTAGGTAGAGCTCACTGCAGAATCAGGGCCTTAATATATCATTTAATATATCAGGGCTGCTGATACACCACTGGTGAAGGAGGAGATGGCTCAGGGTGGACACTGGCAGCTGGTTATTTCTGGCAGCAGGCAGTGCTCCACCCCTGCTCCGAACCCTCCCGCCGTGGTAATAGGTAACCGTTATTTTCTTCTTGATACAGGAGAGAAGGAATCACCCCCTACCGTAAAGGAGGAGAAGCCTTGTACCCCTAAGGCTGGCAGGTCTGCTGCCACCACTGCGAATAGGAAACGTAGGGTAGTGGTGGTCGGAGACTCTCTGCTGAGGGGGACGGAGGCGCCCATCTGTCGCCCTGACATTTCATCTCAGGAGGTATGCTGCCTGCCGGGGGCCCATATCCAAAATGTTATGGAGGTACTGTCAAGGATTATCCAGCCTTCTGACTACTATCCCATGCTAGTCATCCACGTGGGCACAAATGATACTGTGAGGTGTGACACTGAGCAGATCAAGAGTGACTACAGGGCTCTGGGAGTACGGGTGAAGGAGTTTGGAGAGCAGGTGGTATTCTCTTCGATTCTTCCTGTCAAAGGTGGGGGCCCAGGCAGAGACAGATGCATCATGGAGGTGAATGCCTGGCTGTGAAGATGGTGTCGCCAGGAGGACTTTGGCTTCCTTGACATGGGATGCTATTCGAGGAAGGACTGCTAGGCAGAGATGACGGGGACAGGAGAGCAAAGCCCACAGGTAAGTGGGGAACATGGAGACCTGGGAAATGGGTCGGAAACAAGAGGGAGTGTGGGCTATAATGGCAGAGAGAAAGGAGGGTCAGAGCAAAACTGGGAGGCAAGATCGAACCAGTATCTTAGATGGCTATATACAGAGTAATAAGCAGGAAGAACTGGAAGTGCTAATAAATAAATACAACTATGACATTGTCAACATCACTGAAACTTGGTGGGATAATACACATGATTGGAATGTTGGTGTGGATGGATACAGCTTGCTCAGGAAGGATAGACAGGGGAAAAAGGGAGGAGGTGTTGCCTTATATATTAAAAATGTACACACTTGGACTGAGGTGGAGATGGACATAGGAGACGGAAGTGTTGAGAGTCTCTGGATTAGGCTAAAAGGGGTAAAAAACAAAGGTGATGTCATGTTAGGAGGACCAGGTGGAAGAGGTGGATGAGGCTTTTTTTAAACAACTAACAAAATCATCCAAAGCCCAAGATTTGGTAGTGATGGGGGACTTCAACTATCCAAATATATGTTGGGAAAATAACACAGCGGGGCACAGACTATCCAACAAATTCTTGGACTGCATTGCAGACAACTTTTTATTTCAGAAGGCTGAAAAAGCTACTGGGGGGAAGCTGTTCTAGACTTTATTTTAACAAATAGGGAGGAACTCATTGAGAATTTGAAAGTAGAAGGCAGCTTGGGTGAAAGTGATCATGAAATCATAGAGTTTGAAATTCTAAGGAAGGGTAGAAGGGAGTACAGCAAAATAGAGACAATAGATTTCAGGAAGGTGGATTTTGGTAAGCTCAGAGAGCTGATAGGTAAGGTCCCATGGGAATCAAGACTGAGGGGAAAAACAACTGAGGAGAGTTGGCAGTTTTTCAAAAGGACACTTAAGGGCCCAAAAGCAAGCTATTCCACTGAGTAGGAAAGATAGAAAATGTGGCAAAAGACCACCTTGGCTTAACTACGAGATCTTGCATGATCTAAAAAATAAAAAGCCATATAAAAAATGGAAACTAGGACAGATTACAAAGGATGAATATTGGCAAACAACACAGGAATGCAGGGGCAAGATTAGAAAGGCAAAGGCACAAAATGAGTTCAAACTAGCTACAGGAATAAAGGGAAACAAGAAGACTTTTTATCAATACATTAGAAGCAAGAGGAAGACCAAAGACAGGGTAGGCCCACTGCTTAGTGAAGAGGGAGAAACAGTAATGGGAAACTTGGAAATGGCAGAGATGCTTAATGATTTCTTTGTTTCGGTCTTCACCGAGAAGTCTGAAGGAATGCCTAACCTAGTGAATGCTAATGGGAAGGGGGTAGGTTTAGCAGATAAAATAAAAAAAGAACAAGTTAAAAATCACTTAGAAAAGTTAGATGCCTGCAAGTCACCAGGGCCTGATGAAATGCATCCTAGAATACTCAAGGAGCTAATAGAGGAGGTATCTGAACCTCTAGCTATTATCTTTGGAAAATCATGGGAGACGGGAGAGATTCCAGAAGACTGGAAAAGGGCAAGTATAGTGCCCATCTATAAAAAGGGAAATAAAAACAACCCAGGAAACTACAGACCAGTTAGTTTAACTTCTGTGCCAGGGAAGATAATGGAGCAAGTAATTAAGGAAATCATCTGCAAACACTTGAAAGGTGGTAAGGTGATAGGGAATAGCCAGCATGGATTTGTAAAGAACAAATCGTGTCAAACCAATCTGATAGCTTTCTTTGATAGGATAACGAGCCTTGTAGATAAGGGAGAAGCTGTGGATGTGGTATACCTAGACTTTAGTAAGGCATTTGATGCGGTCTCGCATGATATTCTTATCGATAAACTAGGCAAATACAATTTAGATGGGGCTACTATAAGGTGGGTGCATAACTGGCTGGATAACCGTACTCAGAGAGTTGTTAATGGTTCCCAATCTTGCTGGAAAGGCATAACAAGTGGGGTTCCGCAGGGGTCTGTTTTGGGACCGGCTCTGTTCAATATCTTCATTAACGACTTAGATATTGGCATAGAAAGTGCGCTTATTAAGTTTGCAGATGATACCAAACTGGGAGGGATTGCAACTGCTTTGGAGGACAGGGTCATAATTCAAAATGATCTGGACAAATTGGAGAAATGGTCTGAGGTAAACAGGATGAAGTTTAACAAAGACAAATGCAAAGTGCTCCACTTATGAAGGAACAATCAGTTTCACACATACAGAATGGGAAGAGACTTTCTAGGAAGGAGTACGGCAGAAAGGGATCTAAGGGTTATAGTTGACCACAAGCTAAATATGAGTCAACAGTGTGATGCTGTTGCAAAAAAAGCAAACATGATTCTGGGATGTATTAACAGGTGTGTTGTGAGCAAGACACGAGAAGTCATTCTTCTGCTCTACTCTACGCTGGTTAGGCCTCAACTGGAGTATTGTGTCCAGTGCTGGGCACCGCATTTCAAGAAAGATGTGGAGAAATTGGAGAGGGTCCAGAGAAGAGCAGCAACAATGATTAAAGGACTTGAGAACATGACCTATGAAGGAAGGCTGAAAGAATTTGGTTTGTTTAGTTTGGAAAAGAGAAGACTGAGAGGGGATATGATAGCAGTTTTCAGGTATCTAAAAGGGTGTCATAAGGAGGAGGGAGAAAACTTGTTCACCTTAGCCTCTAAGGATAGAACAAAAAGCAATGGGCTTAAACTGCAGCAAGGGAGGTTTAGGTTGGACATTAGGAAAAAGTTCCTAACTGTCAAGGTGGTTAAACACTGGAATAAACTGCCTAGGGAGGTTGTGGAATCTCCATCTCTGGAGATATTTAAGAGTAGGTTTGTCAAGGCTCCTTCCCCACTCTGAACTTTAGGGTACAGCTGTGGGGGCCTGCATGAAAACTTCTAAGCTTAACTACCAGCTTAGATCTGGTCCGCTGCCACCACTCCCAATGGGCTAACTCCCTTCCCTGGGTAGCCTTGAGAGACTCTTCCACCAACTCCCTGGTGAACACAGATCCAACCCCTCGGATCTTAAAACAAGGAGAAATTAATCATCCCCCGTCCTTTCTCCCACCAACTCCTGGTGGATCCAGATCCAATCCCCTTAGATCTAAAAACAAGGAAAAATCAATCAGGTTATTAAAAAAGGCTTTTAATTAAAGAAAAAGATCAACGTCATCTCTGTAAAATCAGGATGGAAAATAACTTTACAGGGTAATCAAACTTAAAGAGCCCAGAGGACCCGCCTCTAGCCTTAGGTTCAAAGAAGCAAAAGGTACATTTACAAGTTGAGAAAACGAAGATAAAACTAACACGCCTTGCCTGGCTGTACTTACAAGTTTGAAATATGAGAGACTTGTTCAGAAAGATTTGGAGAGCATGGATTGATGTCTGGTCCCTCTTAATCCCAAGAGCGAACTCCCCCCAAAACAAAGAATACAAACAAAAGTCTTCTCCCCCCCCCCCCCCCCCCGGTCACATTCTTTTCTTTCCTGAAACAGCCTGTACAATTGCATGGTTACTAAGGGTCAAAGTGTCAACCCCACCCATGCTGAAACTCACTTCCCTCTGCCTTACTATACTCCTAGGGATAGGTGTTACTCAATGGCTTAGACTATGACTTCCTTGCAGTGGGGAGCAGTTACTCACAGGGCAGGCCTACACAATGGGGCACAGTCGACCTAAGTTACACATCTCCAGCTACGTGAATAACGTAGCTGGAATCCATGTAGCTTAGGTCAACCTTTTGTGGTGTCTACACCGCCTTGAGGTCGACAGGACAGCAATCAGCAGGCGATTTAGTGGGTCTTCACTAGACCCACTAAATCAAACCCTGGTGAATCCATCACCACACATCGATCCCTTGGTAAGTGGAGACAAGCCCACAAAATAGTCCCATATACTTCATGGGCACTACTCATACGAGTAACTAACTGTTCAGTACTGGGAGTGACGCATATGCAAGTCTGTATTTATTCATGCCATATATAAGCAAATAAAAAGTACATTTCTTCTATGCATATAGAAACTTTTTAATTTAAGAATAACTGAAATGTACTAATATCAAGAAACTGAACTGTGCACCAACATTGGGTGGACCAATATTAAATAGAGCTACAGCAGGTGACAGCCTTAGAATGATAACCCTAGTCCGTTAGTTCAAAAGGTCACTTTTCTCACCTTTGCCCTCCCAAACTGAAGCACAGCTTCAGAGAGATCCAAAGACTTGCCAATGGCATTTTCATATGATAAAATAGCAAGCAATGTGAGTCTCTCATCGGCCATCATTGATCAAAGATATGTTTTAATGAGCCTGACCTTTGAAAGTCTTAGAAATTCATCAAACATTACATATTAAGCATGGCAAAAGAAGTAACAGCATTTCTTGTATATTGTTACGTAGATAGGAGTTTGATAGATATCTCTGGCGACTCATTAAATAGGTCCTTTATTAGTCGCTACTTACACTCCTCAAGTTTTAAAACACAAGTACAGTGTCATAATTACACAATAAAACAAGGTTTACAGTATTGCAGCTGGGCTCTTACTTCACTTCACTTTGTTCCCATATCTCACTGACTGACTGGCAATGCTCCACCCCTTATATACCTGTGAGAGCATGGCTGACAACATTCTAGGAGATTCCTGAAAAATGTAGTTCTCAGAAAGTCTGGAAGGTTCCACGAGATTCTACAAAGGTCTAGAACGTTCTAGAAAGTTAGTGAAAAATGAATCCCCATGCGGAATACCTGAAACATTTTATTTCAAACATTCTATTTTCCCTTTTGTCGCTAACAACAAAAACAGTACCCCGAGTCCAGCACCCCCCAAGCCTGGCACCTCAGGTGGTTGCCTGCCCCTAAATCTGGCCCTGAATGTGCTCTTCTACAGTAATTATTACGTGAATTTTATTTTCAAAAGGACACTCAAGGCTGTAATGCTTAACACTTACATTATGCAGAGCTTTTTATCTCGCAGCATTCTACAAACATGAGCTAATCCTCACCAAACCCTGTGGGAAGGCAAGTAATATCAACATTTTGCAGATGAAAAAAAGACAAATTAAGTGATTTTCCAAGGCCTGTGAGGGAGTAATTCGCAGTCTTGAGAACAGAACTTGAGAGTTGTCCTAGGGTCCATCTACACTGCAGAAAAAACCCTGGCAGCACCAAGTTTCAGAGCCCGACTCAGCTGACCTGGGCTACGAATCTGTTATTGTAGTGTAGACATACCCTTACTGTTTATTTCACCTTTATCTATTAGTGGCTTTAGGGTTACCATATCTGAACTTTCAAAAAAGAGGACACTTCATTGGAGGAGGTAGCCCTGTCCCCTATCCACTCCCTCCCACTTCCCGCTCCCTGACTGCCCCCCACAGAACCCCCAACCCATCCAACCCCCTCTGCTCCTTGTCCCCTGATCATCCCCTCTGGGACCCCTGCCCCTAACTGCCCCCCAGGACTCCACCCCCTATCTAAGCCTCCCTTCTCTTTGTCCCTGACTGCCCCCTCCTGAGACCCCCCGCACCGTAACTGCCCCCCTAGGATCCCACCCCCTACCTGTCCCGACTGCCCAGACCCCTCTCCACACCCCTTCCCCCAGGAGCCCCTGACCCATCCAACCCCCTCTGCTCCCTGTCCGCCCCCCTGGGACCGCCTGCCCCTTCTCCAACCCCCTAGCCCCTTTACCGTGCCGCTCAGATGCAGAGCCAGACAGGCTGCCGCGCTCCCCCGCAGAGCGCACAGCCCCGCCACCCCAGAGCGATGCCGGTGCGGTATGCTGAGGCCGCGGGGGAGGTGAGAGCAGGGCAGGGGCTCTGGCTGCTGGAGGCCCCGATGTGAGCGGCTCAATCCAGCCCGGCCGCTCTGGTAGCCACATCGCGCTCTGCATTGGGAGGGAAATCCCGGACCTTTATAGATTTTTACAAAGTCCTCCCAGACGGCTATTTAAAACCCCAAAATCCGGACATGTCCGGGATAATCCGGACGTATGTTAACCCTAGTGGCCTTAGACCTGCTTTTACTGCAGTAAATAGTGATTTTATTTGGTGGATCCTGTGACGTTGTGCAGTCTATATGGTTTTATAAAAAACTTGATAATAAGTCAATATAATGTAACTGAGATAGTTTTAGAGAACATACGGTAATAAGTGAATGTAAGTAACTGGGATATGCCTCATGCAAAAGGTCTCTTGTAAGGTATCATTCCAAAGCTTATAATCTACTGAATGTGATCATCTGATTTGTATAAATGTACCACTCTTGTATCTAAAACTAGAAATATAAAATGTAACTCTGAGGGCCTATTGTAATTGTGTAAAGTGTGGACCATTAATGATGGTTTGGAATCTTGATGACTCCCATTGTCTGCAGATGGCTGTATTTACCTGTGAGTCTTCCTGTATATGTGTGTGCTGGCAAGTGAGTAATGAAGTCTTGCAGTGACATGTGATCATGTCTCTCATGTCTGAGAAAAACTTACTGAAGCATCTCTGAGGGTGAGATTATCTGTATTCAGTTTGATTAGGCATAGATTTGCGCATTTTATTTTATTTTGCTTGTGACTTACTTTGTTCTGTCTGTTACTACTTTGAACCACTTAAATCCTACTGTCTGTATTTAATAAAATCACTTTTTATTTAGTAATTTACTCAGAGTATGTATTAATACCTGGGGGAGCAAACAACTGTGCATATCTCTCTATCAGTGTTATAGAGGGCGAACAATTTATGAGTTTGCCCTGCATAAGCTTTATGCAGGGTAAAACGGATTTATCTGGGTTTAGACCCCATTGGGAGTTGGGCATCTGAGTGCTAAAGACAAGCACGCTACTGCGAGCTGTTTTCAGGTAAACTTGCAGCTTTGGGACAAGTGATTCAGACCCTGGGTCTGTGTCTGGAGCCAAACGGGAGTGTCTGGCTCAGCAAGACAGGGTGCTGGAGTCCTGAGCTGGCAGGGAAAACAGAAGCAGGGGTAGTCTTTGCACATCTGGTGGCAGCTCCCAAGGGGGTTTCTGTGATCCAACCCGTCACAGATCCCCAGTTGCCCGGTGAGTTAATACTGTATTTTCAGAGAGGAGAACAATAATAAGGTTTGGCTGCTATAGTGCTTTTCATTTGTAGATCTCAAAGAGCTTTACAAAGTTTATCAAACCTCACTATCTGCACTTTACAAGTGGACAAACTGAAGTACAGAGAGCCTAGGGGTGTGTCTACACAACTAGTCACTGGCGGCTAGCCTGTGCCAGCTGTCTTGGGTGTGCGGGGCTCGGGCTGCAGGGCTGTTGCACTGCTGTGTAGATTTCCAACCTCAGGCAGGAGACCACGCTCTGGGACCCTCCCATGCTCCAGCCCATGCTCCAGCCTGAACCTGGAAGTCTACACAGCAATGAAACAGCCCCATGAGCTCGATCCCCACAAGCCTGAGTTGGCTGGCACAGGTCACCCAGAGGTGTCTAGTTACTGTGTAGACAAACCCTAAGTGGCTTGCCTGAGGTCATGCAACATACATTGGAAGTTAGAAATAGAACCCAGGTTTCCTGACTCCCAGATGTATGCCCCCACAGTCTACTGGATCAGCTTGTACTGCCACACCATATTACATAGCTGTGGAGAGGGAACCAAAAAAAAAACGTGGCTGAGGGCAGCAGGAGGATGGGGAGAAGTATGGAGGGACTGGCTCTCTGTGCAGATGCCTGAGGTCTGTAAGGAAGAAAGTGAGTTTCCATATAGATCATTGTGCTCCATGTGGTTACAAATGCCCCCTGTGCATAGCCACAAACACCTCCCCAATGAGTGGAGAATATGATAGCCAGGGCCGGCTCTGGCTTTTTTGCCGCCCTAGGCAAAAAAGCCACCCGCCACCCCCAACCCTCGCCAGCGCGGCAGGGGAGGGCGCCAAGCAATCCCCACCGGCCGGAGTGCTGGTGGGAGGGTGGCGAGCCCGCCGCAGCTCTGCTCTCCCTGGCGGCCAGAGCGCCGGGAGGAGGGCGGGGAGCCCGCCGCGGCTCTGCTCTCCCCGGCGGCCAGAGTGCCGAGGGGAGGGCGGAGAGCCCCCGGCGGCAGGAGCACCGCGGGGAGGGCGGCGAGCCCAGTCGTGGCCCTGCTCTCGGGCTGGAGCGTCCCGCCGCGCCGCCCCCGTCCAGGCGTCGCCCCAAGCACATGCTTGGTGGGCTGGTGCCTGGAGCCGGCCCTGATGATAGCAATTCTGTACTTCATACACAGGGCAAAATCCTCCACTGCCCTGCACTTTATGGTGTTATTTACATCTATGCAAAGTGGGGGGAAAATTCTGGCATATCAGAATCACAGGTATAAACAACAACACAACGTGCGAGGCAGCGGCACTTCAGGCCCACCAAGTTTTTGAAATACTTTCTTCTTTCCTGCAAACTTTCTGCATTAGCTCCAGTTTCCTTAGTGAAGTAGTTAGTCAAGGCTGGACTCACATTTTTCCTTCATACTGTATTTGATTTACATCGGTTCAAGGAAATGGCAATGTGTAACAGTGACTTTGGAATTTAAACAGCAGCCCGCAAGGGATTTCCAAGCTGCAGGCCAACTTCCAAATATGGGAGCATATAAGCAGCAGTAGTAGTGCAGGGAGCCATCCTTAGTATGACAAGAAGCAAAATTCAGAGCTTGCCAATACTCGGAATATATGGGCTTCTTTGAACTGGCTCAGAAAGATGACTGCTGTATTAGTTGCATTAATCAAAATAAGGGGATGAAATAAATATACTGCTGCAGCTGGAAAGGCAAAAACCATGGAGGTTTAATCATATTGGGACTAGCACTAGAGCAGCAAAATCAACATTTCCCCATTATCATCCCAGTTTTAGTGCATTAATGGTGCATGTACCCCAAGAGTTCAGATGCTTGTGCAGGTTTCAACCAAGATATCCCCATCTCTTGAGTCTGCAAACTTGCCTTGAGGTCTTAAGAGTTTCTCTTCTCACGTGCGAAAACTGGTGGTATTTATTACCATCCCTGGCCAGAAATTCATTCAGAACAGACTTTCTGATTCAGGCCCATGAGCTTTAGGCCCCAGTCTTGCAAACACTTGTTCAAGGGCTTCACAGAATCATGGCCATAAGGCACAGCACCTTCAGGGGCACTGTTTTAGAAAAATAGTCAGGAAAGTGGAGGAGAAACAGTAGCAAAGGGTTCTAAGAAGTAGTGGGCTGATTAACATGTATTTAGCTGTTTCAGATATGCCAGCCTTTTGGCCTTGAGAAGCAGTGATAGCTGTGTGTCAAGCATGTGCAGCAGAGTAGTACCACACAGTCTAGCAGAGTGCAGAGCCAGACAAGGCAAGCCAGCTCTGAGAGCAAAGGGCTGCAGACTGCTGGCTGTTTCTAATGTGCCACTATTGTATTGTTTACAAAAACAACCAACCAGTTCTGGCCCCCTTGCTGACTGCCTCTCAGCAGAGGTTAAACCCTTTAACTGGGCTAAGAGCATAAACCTAACCCACAGAAAGTACTGGCAGCTGTTGCCAATTAGGCTGCTGGGCGTGCTGGGAGGTGGAAGTAACAACTTTCCTCTCCCCTAGCCCCCCAAACTGAGAAGCCATAAAAAAGCAAGCCTGGAATTATGCCCTTTTAAAGAAGAAACAACATCTGTCTCCCTTCTCTGCTTGAGAGGGAACAGGCAGGGGTTTTCTAGAGTGAGGGGCAAGCTGAGAGCCCCTCAGAATGAGATGTGAAACTTACTGCTTAAAGGAACTGTAGTAGCTGTAAGTCAGACTGTTTTATCTTTGGGTTTCCCTTTGGACTGGATTGAAGGAAGCTATCTTGTTTGCGTTTTGTTCTTAGCTGGACTGGGCTAATGGAAGCTGGTTTGGACTTTGATGTTTCCAAAGCTAGGGCATGAGGGATTGGCCCTGTTATTGTGTTGTCACTGACACCAATGCTGAACCTGCATTAAATATTTTTTTAAAGGGGTTGCAAGATTGTTAATTTGTTGTTGCATAGGTGTAAATCTCTGTCCTGCAAGAAAACCTTCCTCTTTCACTATCTTAGTCTCAATCTTTCCCAGATTCAGAACAAAGATCTAAGGCTTGGTCTTGTCAAAGTTAGAATCAGGACTCACAATTTTTGTCAAGACCACTCTGTTTATTAGCACAGCGCTCTGCTAATACAATCAGATAATGTGAGCCACCATGCAAGATTCAAACAGTCTTATTTATACAGATAAAAGGGTGCAAACTAAACAAAAGGACAGAGAGAGCAAANACGGTCAGAAATCACACAGCCCCAGTGAAGACGGTTGCCATCTCGGTGGAACCTCCAAATTGTCAAAGTTAGAATCAGGACTCACAATTTTGTCAAGACCACTCTGTTTATTAGCACAGCGCTCTGCTAATACAATCAGATAATGTGAGCCACCATGCAAGATTCAAACAGTCTTATTTATACAGATAAAAGGATGCAAACTAAACAAAAGGACAGAGAGAGCAAAATTGTAAAATATGCATGGAGCACAATATGCATATCCTGCTTCCTTGTTAACTCTTATCGATCTAAGACTAATGCTTCACCAATTGCCCTTAAGTGGCAAGTTAAGCAGTTAATGTCTGCTTTCCTGCACACCTGGCTTGCAGCATTTCTAATTTCTACTTAAAGGTACATACAGCATTCTTTAATTCATTCTATTTCTTTAGTATAATTCATTTCACTTTCACAGTCTACACTCACCCCCCAAATCGAACTAAGGTACGCAACTTCAGCTACGTGAATAACGTAGCTGAAGTTCGAAGTACCTTAGTTCGATCTTACCTCGGTCCACACGCGGCAGGCAGGCTCCCCCGTCGACTCCGCGGTACTCCTCTCGTCTAGCTGGAGTACCGCAGTCGACGGCGAGCACTCCTGGGTTCGACTTATCACGTCCAGACAAGACACGATAAGTCGAACCCAGAACTTCGATTGCCAGCCGCCGAACTAGCGGCTGGGTGTAGACATACCCTAAGAGAGCTGCATGCCAAGAGAAGCATGATTAATAAATAAGCTATGTCCTGAGTTTCTATCTTCTGACTTTGTCCTAGGACCATTTTAGCCATTTTGATGCCATGATATTGCATTGTACATCACTGAACCACAGGGTTGTTTTTTCACAGGAAAATATACCAATGTGCTTATATTTCAGAGGATTTGGAAGTGATTTTCAAGGCCTAGGAATATCCTACAAAGAGACTGATTGATTGCCAGACACTAGGTCAGTCTCGGAAAATTGGAACATTGTCCCATATCCTGTGGAAATAGTAGTATATGGTAATGTCATTAAAGACTATATCATAATGCACAGATACAAGGGGGATGATTTAAAGTTGTGTGGTAATTCTGGCATGTTCTGACTTTTGAGTGCTTGATTTAGCAATCTTAACGTTCTTTAAACATAGGATAATTTCCATAACAGTGGGCAGAGGCACCGAGATTTCCCTTCTCCGATTCCAAGGTTCTCTTGTTCACCTATGTCTCTCTGTCTATAGCTATTTGCTATGTCACAAAATACAAAAGTAACTGATGCTGTAGGTGAGAGGCAAATGGGAAGAAACTGGTGGTTTGCACCTACCCACAATCCAAGCACTACTCAAGCTCCACCTAATCCCTTAAACCAGGCTCCGAATTCCAAAGTAGACAAGTGTTCCACTAAGTATTTAGTAGTGTTGACATTTGTGAAAGTGAAATGAATTATATTAAAGAAATAGAATGAATTAAAGAATGATGTATGTACCTTTAAGTAGAAATGAGAAATGCTGCAATCCAGGGGTCAGGAAAGCAGACATTAACTGTTAATCAATTGCTCCATTTAAGGGCGACTGGTGAAGCATTAGCCTTAAATCGATAAGAGTTAATAAGGAAGCAGGATATGCATATTGTGCCCCAGGCAAATTTTGCAATTTTGCTCTCTGTCCCTTTCTTTAGTTCGCACCCTTTTATCTGTATAAATAAGACTGTTTGAATCTTGCATGGGGGCTCACATTATCTAAATGTATTAGCAGAGCGCTGTGCTAATAAAACAGAGTGGTCTGACAAACTATGAGTTCTGAGTCTAACTTTGACACATTAAATCGTAGCTATTAGGCTTCAAAGCTAACTATGTTAAATGGGGCTGTTTGCATCTTAGTTAAAGCTATTTTTCCTGTCCAGCTGCAGACTCAGTAATTTGGAAGACTTGTTACAACCACAAGGGCTTGAAACATGGTGCATGATTCTCCAGGCCTTGCACCTTCCACCTCTGCAGAGCTTGATGTAAGACACTCCTAAATCAGAATCTGATAGGCTGGTAGAGTCCGACACCCATTTTGCAAAAATGTAAATGACACTTGCCTTGCACCTTGTGTAGGGTATCGGAGCCCTAACTCTTTAAAATAAAACCTCTAGGTTCTGCACAGAATGATGCCTCTGGAAGTGCTGGTATGACATTGAGAACTGGCTCAGTCTGACCTCTGTCTGTGGGGCTATATTTGAAGACGTAAGGTTTTTTTGTTTTTAATTGCATCCTATATCATCCACAGTTTCAGTAGTGGTTGCCTTTTGGACTTGAGATATTTAGTTGTTGAGGCCATTGCTATGAAATTGCGTCTTGCAGTCTTTCTGGACTTGGAGTTGGAGAGGGTATCCTAGGCAGGGCAGACAAGGTCAGATGATACAGCCAGCTAATTGTTCTCACGTACTTAGTGTGAATTAGCAGAAGGAGTATGGACTTGGGGAAATCAGACATGGCCACAGTATATCAGATTTTTTTCCACACCATATTTGTTGCCATTGGTTTGTTTCACACACAACCTATTCAAAGGGTTATCGGAGAAGAGGAGTGGAACAAATAAATGAGTGGAATACAGCACTGATGACACTTCCCAGTCTCCCTAACTGTTAATGTGTTCCTTTAAAGGAAGTGAGGCCAGTCCTTTCTGCTGGCTTTGCCTGACTCTTATTCCATGTGTCTGGTGGCTCTTGTGCAGTAGCTTGTCTGTCCTGTTAGTATTTTATCCGTTGTTGCACCTTTTGGAAGCTGTATCACTTTGAGGCCTGGTCTAAACATCAAACGTGGGTTTGCATAGCTATAGTGCCAAGCACTGTAGCTATGCTGACCTGACACCCAGTGTAGATGCAGCTATGTCGATGGAAGAATGCTTCCTACTTACTGTCACTCAGGGAGGTAGAGTTCCTGCAGTGATGAGAAAACCCTTCTCTCACTGTTTGGGTCTACACTATGGGGTTATATTGGCATAGTTGCGCTGCTGTAGCTATGGCCATGTCTAAACTACAAAGTTAAGTCAACCTAAAGTACGTTGGCATACAGCCACCACAGTAATTATATCGCTTATGCATGTCCATACTACACACCTCGTGTTGGGGGTGCGTGTCCTCACTAGGAGTGCTTGTGTTGATGTAGAGTGTAGTACACCGTAGGTAGCTATCCCACTGTGCAGTTCACTCCCATCCAGCGCAGGGTGTTTTGGGAAGTTTCTGCAATGCCTCATGGGGCCAAAACAAATCGTGCAGGGGTGACTGGGAGCAGGGGTTCAACTTCCCATAATTGCATCAGCACCCCATAATATGTTGCTCCTTTCTTCAAAATCCCACAAACAGGTGCGTCCCTCCTTACTGTTCATGGAGCCTGCACAGCTCTGCACTATTGTGATGCGAGCACGGGCTACCTGATCCTGCCGTGTTCAAAATTGTTGGCAATGTTCATGGAACAGCTTCAAATCCTGGAGAGCCAGTTCTGGGTCTGAGAAACAAGCACTGACTGGTGGGATTGCATTGTTCTGTACATTTGGGTTGGCAAGCAGTGGCTGCAGAACTTCTGAATGTGCAAGGCTCCATTCCTGGATCTGTGTGCAAAACTCACCCCAACCCTCCAGCACAGTGACACCAAAATGAGACCTACACTGACAGAGTAGCAGCGAGTGGTGATTGCCATGTGGAAATCTGCAATGCCAGATTGCTACCAATCAGTCAGGAATGAATTTAGAGTTGGGAAATCCACTGTTGTGATCCAAGTGCACAGGACCATTTATCACCTCCTGCTATGAAGGACAGTGACTCTGGGCAATGTGCAGAATATAATGGGTGGTTTTCCAGAAATGGAGTTGCCTAACTGTGATGGGGTAATAGATGGCATGCATATCACCATTTTGGCACCAGACACTTTGCCACAGAATATAGCAACAGAAAGGGCTACTTTTTTATGGTAAAGGAAACACTGGTGGATCACTGAGGAAGCTTTACTGACGTCAGGGAAGGTGCATGGTGTGTGCATTGTTAAGCACAGAGGACTGTTCAGAAAGTTGCAAGCAGGGGCTTTCTTTCCCAACTGGGGCATTACCATTGGTGATGTTGAAATGCCAGTAGTGATCCTGGAAGACCCAGCCTACCCCTTGCTCCCATGGCTCATGAAGCCAGGTACCTCGACAGCACGAAGGAGTGATTCAACTACAGGCTGAGCAGGTGCAGAATGACTGTCGAATGTGCCTTTGGCTTTTTGAAAGGTTGCTGGTGCTGTCTACTGATGAGCTTGGACCTCAGTGGGAAAAACTATTCCAATGGTTATAGCTGCCTGCTGTGTCCTGCATAATATCTGTGAAGCAAAGGAGGAAATGTTTTCGCTGGGTTGGAGGGCAGAGGTGGAGTGGCTGGCTGGCTGATTTTTTGAGTAGCCAGATATGAGGGCTATAAGGAGAACTCCATGCGGAGTTATTCAGCTTTGAAAGACCATTTTAATTGTGAGCCAGAGTAGAGTCTGTTGCTGTAGTGTGCTGTAACTGGCCTTGCACTTTTGCAGCCCTATATGAACCCTTGAGTGCTGTGTGTGTCATAATGTAACATTGACAATGCACCTATTAATACTGTCTGTGAATGATGTCAGCACTACCCAGGATAAGTTATCTAAAAAGATGAATTAAGTTTCCAAAAACACTTATTCCATAACACTGCAAATAGAAAAACATTTATAACTTAATAATTTAAGGGGAAAGAACAGTCCTTTTCATTTTAGAAACAAACACCAACTGTGTCTTTCACAGGTCAGTGTGTATGTGCAGCTGTGAATGTCTTTAATGTCCCTGGGGTGGAGTGGTAGGTGTCATGCAGTGGCCCCTGATGCCACATGGAATGCTGAGGGGGCTGTAGGGGAGTTCCCAATATGTAGTTCTCTATGGGCTGCAGACGGAGGTGATCATGGGATTGTTGAACCCTGCACATCCACCAGAGTCTGCAGCCTGTCTGTTTTGCTGCCTGAGAAGTGCAAGCATCTCCGGCTGCATACCTCTCCTTTTCCTGTGCCTTTGTCCTCTCCAGTCTATCCCTGTTCATGCTATCTGCAAGGGTGATCCTCCAAGGCTTGTGCTCTGTTATCTGAAGCACCGGAGGCTTGCAGGGTCTCTTGGAATATGTCATCCCAAGTCCTCTTCCTCCTTTTCCTTATCTGGCTGAGCCACTCTGCTGGTGTGGATGGAGAGACCCTCAAGGCCACATTTGCAGCTGTTGAAGATGCAATACACAGCGGTACCACTGTCCATGTATTCACGAGAGGTTGTAAGTGCACGAGAGGTTCTCCTTTCTCCATGGCAGCATTCTCAATGCTATCCATGGTGAGTATGGTCCTGGGGAGGTGGGGCAAATTGGGGAAATGAGGCAGGATAGCTCATGGACCTGAATATTTGTGTATAGAGCAACTCAACTGAATACTGGAACTGTTTCGCCACAGGTGGGGGTGCTTTTTAGCTGATATCTCACGCCTGAGGGTAACGGAGGCTTAATGGGAACCGCTCCTGCAGGCATCTAGCTGTTGCCTGGGACCATATGCTAGTAGCTTGTGTGCTGCAATGGTTCCTGATGAAGTAATCGCTGAATGGCATAGGAAAGTGTGGTACCATGGCACAAGAAATAAGGCGGCCCTCCCCAGAAACCTCCAGCGGAGGATTGCAAAGTACCTGCATGAAAGTTTCATCGAGATCTCTATGGAGGATTCATAGGACATCCCCAGTGCACATAAACAGAGTGTTCCATGGGGCACTCTGCCTAATGCTAGAGGGAGATAAGAAACCGATAACTCTACCTCTTCTAACATAAGTAAAAATAGATTAAATCAACAGATGTCTTGCTACTCTGGAGGTTCTATCCTTGTAATTTCAAAGCAAACAGCATAATTACCAGAGGTTTCTTCCCCTGTATCAGGCTTGCCCATGCGGGGCTGTAGAGACTGGCTGGACTGCACTGGAGTCAAAACATGTCCTTCTGGTACCCCTATGGTGCTATAGTCCTCAGCTGGATCCCCACGGTTGCCTGTCTACCATACTCTTCTTCCTCATCCAACACCACCTCCTCATTGTTCATGGCAGGGACTTCTGACTCTGGCGCCTCCCAAGTATCCACAAGGGTCTTGGGGTTGATGATGGGGTCTCATCCAAGGATTGCATGAAGCTCTTTGTAAAAGCACTCTGCACCAGAGTGACTGTTGGCCTCTGTCAAGGCTGCTCCCCCACTTTGAACTTTAGGGTATAAATGTGGGGGCCTGCATGAAGACTTCTAAGCTTAACTACCAGCTTAGATCTGGTCCGCTGCCACCATTCCCAAAGCTAATTCCCTTCCCTGGGTAGCCTTGAGAAACCTTTCACCAATTCCCTGGTGAATACAGATCCAAACCTCTTGGATCTAAAAACAAGGAAAAATGCACCAAGGATTGATGTCTGGTCCCTCTCAGTCCCAAGAGCGAACAACAACCAAAACAAAGAGCACAAACAAAAGCCTTCCCCCCCCCCCCAAGATTTGAAAGTATCTTGTCCCCTTATTGGTCCTTTGGGTCAGGTTACCTGAGCTTCTTAACCCTTTACAGGGAAAAGGATTTTGGAGGCTCTGGCCAGGAGGGATTTTATAGTACTGTACACAGGACAGCTGTTACCCTTCCCTTTATAGTTATGACAGCTTCCCTTGCCTTCTGGTACACCTGCCGCAGCTCTTTGGCTTTCATACAGCATTGCTGCTGGTCCCTGTTGGAGGAGACTGGCTACATACCCCGAGTGATCTGCTTGTGGATGTTGAAGTTTCTACAGCTGGATCAGAGCTGTGCCTGCAAAGCCTCTTCTCCCCACAGATGCAGGAGATCCACCACCTGCTGTATGCTCCCCTAGGCAGGAGCATGTTGGCAGTGTGTAGCCAGCATGGTTAGCTGGGCAGTTGTTAGGTGTGCTTGCCAAGCTGGCAATTCCAGGAAGTGGAATTTCAAAAATTCATGTGGCTTTAAAGGGGGAGGCACATTTCCCTGGCCAGCTGACTGCTGGGTAACAGAGTTCTCAATGGTGCCCAGAGCAGTCAGGGTGGGGCATTGTGGGACGCCTCCTGGAGGCCACTCAGTTAATGTAAGTAATGCAGTGTCTACACTGACACTGTGTGGAAACCTAACCACATTGATGCTCACTCTATGCCACTCATGGAGGTGGAGTTAAGTCAGCCTAGTGGGGCAGTTACATTGGTGGGAGTGAAAATGAAGTGTAGACACTTCCATAGTTAGGTGGATGTAAGCTGCCTTCTGTCCACCTAACTCTGTAGTGTATACCAGGCCCCTATGGTGCTACAATCCCTGTGGACATGGGCTAAGTAGGGTTGCCAATCCTCCCGGATTGGCCGCCAGTCTCCCAGAATCGGCATCAATCTCTCAATGACTATTTAAAGGCAATCCAGAAGATTTTAATAGGCCAAAGTCTGGTTGGCGGTGCAGCAGGGCTAAGGCAGGCTCCCTACCTGCCCTGGCTCTGCACAGCTCTCAGAAGCAACCAGCATGTCTAGCTCCTAGGTGCAGAGGTGGCCAAGGAGACTCTGCACACTGCCATTGCCTCGAATGCTGAGTCTGCAGCTCCCATTGGCTGGGAACCATAGCCAATGGGAGTTGTGGGGGCAGAGCCTGCAGGTAGGGACAGCACATAGAACTGTCTGGCTGCCCCTGAGCCTAGGAGCTGGACATGCCGGTCGGTTCCGGGAGCCACCCAAGGTAAGCACTGCCTGGCGGGAGCCTACACTCCTCACCCCTTCCTGCACCTAAACTCTCTGCTGCAACCCTGAGCCCCCTCCTGCAGGGCCGGTGCAACCACTAGGCGAACTAGGTGGGTGCCTGGGCCTGATTTAGCCGCTCCCATTGACCTCCAGTAGGCAGATCCCCTCCCCTGCTCCCCCTGCCTCAGCGTCGCATCACCAGCACTCTGTGGGGGAGGGACTGTGTGCTCGGCAGCTTGTTTGGTTTGGCTCCACGTGGAACCAGTGGCTCGAGTGGCATGGTGGTAAGGGGAGTCCCGGGGGGCTATCAGGGAACAGGGGGAGGGTTGGATGGGTCAGGAGTTCTGGGGGCGCTGTCAAGGCAGGGAGTGATTGGTGTGGGAGTCCCGGGGGTCTGTCTGGGGGCAAGGGTGTGGATAAGGGTTTGGGCAGTTAGGGCGGCAGTTCATATGGGAGGGGTTTCAGGAGGGGGCAGTCGGGACAAGGAGTGGGGGGGGGTTGGGGGTTCTCAGGTGGGAGGGAGTGGATGGGGGTGGGGCTCTTCTCCCCCCCCGTCCACTTTTTTAGGGTTACCATATTTCAATAATCGAGAGGTGCCCTGGCTCAGCAGGGAGGAGCCGCCTTCAGGAGGCATCAGAGAGCCAGAGTGTCGGCTTGCGGGGGTGGCGAGCCCCAGCCATGGAGGAGCTGGCACAGCACAGGGGGGCAACAACCCCGCAAAGGCGGCGGTGGTGCTGCTAGCGGGGAGCAGCCGCACCCTCTGCCCCTCCTGCCCAGGCTGCGGCCCGGCGCCCCCCCCCCCCCGGGGGCTCCTGCAGGTTGTAGTGGATGCATGCAGGCACTGGCCCTCATGCGCCTCCTGGTTCCCCCCTTGCCACACTCAGGCTCTGTGGCTCCAGGGCATGTGAGCTGCCGCCAGGGCGCGGGGCCCTGAGCCTGCTCCGGGAGGGGCAGCGGCGGTGGCGGCTCACACTCCTGGGAGCCACAGAGCCCAAGTGCAGCAAGGGAGGAGCCGGGGGGACACGGGGGGTCGCCGCCCACATGCATCCACTGCAGGAGCCACCGGGAGGGGGGGGCGCCGGGTGGGTCATAGCCAGGGCATGTGCACCCCCCGGCTCCCCTCTCACTGCACTCGGGTTCTGCGGCTCCCAGGCATGTGATCCGCCGCTGCCACTCCCGGAGCAGGCTCAGGGCCCTGCACCCCGGCGATGGCTTACATGTCCGGGAGCCGCAGAGCCTGAGCGCGGCGAAAGGGGAGTGGGGGGAGGGCATATGGGGGGGACTGACGCCCCCATGCATCCACTGCAGCCTGAAGGAGCCCCTGGGGGGGGCGCCGGGCCGCAGCCTGGGCAGGAGGGGCAGCTGCTCCCCGTTAGCTGCACCGCCGCCTTTGCAGGGCTGCTGCCCCCCGTGCTTCCCCAGCTCCTCCATGGCTGGGGCTCACTGCCGCCGCAAGCGGGATGCTCTGGCTCTCCGGTGCCTCCGGAAGGTGGCTCCTCCCTGCCAAGCTGCTGCAGCGGCCCAAGCCTGGCAAAGCCCGTGAGTAGACTTGGGGCGGGGGCTGCTGGGGTGGGGAGGGGAGGGCTCGCAGGGCAGCTGTGCATCCTCCAGGGGAGTTCAGGGAGTGGGTAGGGGGGAACCTGGTCTGGGGAGCAGCTCCTGGGCAGGCTGGCCTCTGGGGTCTATAAAAGCTCGTTGGGATTTGCCCCTCAATGAACTGATGGCGGGGGCGCAAGTGGAAGTTTCGCCTAGGGCGCAAAATATCCTTGCACTGGCCCCGCCCTCCTGCACACCAACCCCCTGCCCTAGACTTGGCTCTGAGCTCCCTCCCGCACCCAAACTCCCTCCCAGACAGCGGCAGCTCCAGGCACCAGTGCTCCAAGCGTGTGCCTGGGGCAGCAAGCCACGGGGTACACCCTGCCGGTCCCTGTGAGGGCAGCAGTCAGGCAGCCTTCAGCGGCATGTCTGCGGGAGGTCCACCAGTCCTGCGGATTTGGTGGCAATTCGGCGGCAGGTACGCCAAAGGCGCAGGACCGGTGGACCTCCCCCAGGCATGCTACCAAAGGCAGCCTGTCTGCCGTGCTTGGGGCGGCAAAAAAGCTAGAGCCGCCACTGCTCCCAGAGCCTGCACCCTGTATGCCCTTCTGCACCCCAACCCCCAGCCCAGTGAAAGTGAGTGAGGGTGGGCGAGAGTAAATGATGGAGGGAGGGGGATGGAGTGAGCAGGGGGTGGAGAAGGGGCAGGCAGGGGTATGGCCTGAGGGAATGGGTGGGGCAAGGGTGTTTGGGTTTATGCAATTAGACCGTTGGCAACCCTAGGCCTAAGGCAGTTAAGAGCAATCAGGTTCTTGTTTCATTGCACACACTGTGTTGGCAGGATGCCCTTTCAAGACTTCAACTCAGTAGAATGTCATTTTAGTGCTGCATGATTTTTTTGGAGCAAAAGTTCATTTTCATCTGCCAAAAAGCTGAGTTTCCTGTTCTTGGGCAGGAAGACTGTGTCTCTAGTGTTTCATATTACACGGAGATCCAGCTGAGGAGGGTGATGAAAGACTAACGATTCCCAGATGAACACAAGAAGAAGCTTCAGTTTAATAATAATCATAAATAGATACTGAAATAGCAGTAGCAATATGAGTTTGGGATTAATACGCTGTAAGAGCTCTTTATTCTCAGGCTTGTCTTGAGGCCCTGTACTTAATTTGGGTTTTTTTTTTCCCTTTTAATTTTTCTGTTTTCCTCTTTATTTTGGGTTCTCTCTCGTTTTGTTATTTTGTTCCCCAAGTGCTAAACAAGAATGTAAGCATATAGGTTTATGCCTTGGTCATCGTGGTGAATCATGTACTCTTTGTACAGACAGTAATTGAACAGAGAAAAGAAAAGTTTGTTTCCTTTGGTTTTTATCTTAACTTGAGCTAACACTGCAGTGATCTATGCTCAAGTCAACTTGGCTCAAGTTAGCCTGCTCAGATGAGCGTAATCCTGTTGCAGAACACTTGAGCAGCACAGATTGCTTGTATTTGCAGGACAGAGTAGCCGAGTCCCCACTCCATTACTAGCTCTAGCATCAGTAGTATTTCTGGGCCAGCTAGTTGGAGCTTAAAGAACTACTTAGCTTGATTAGGGTGTGTGTGTAAGGTCAGGGACAACACTCAAGTTATATCTTGAGCTAACAGTGAAGTGAAGACAAGCCCTTAGTTATTTTTAGACAAATTCTGTGTTGTGGGGCGCTGCGTGCGGCACTTACACAAAACACCTTTCATCTATCACAAATTAGCAATAAAATATGCACAGAGCTAATCTTCTGATATTATTCAACTTCACTTTAAAGGAGCAGAATGCTAAATTAAATGTTGTGCTCAGTGAATCACATAGGTGATGAACTAGCTGATAGAGCTAATCAGAATTGTTTTGTCAAAACATTATTTTAGCCCCAAAAAAGGCTTTTTAACCAAAACAAAAATTTCTGTGGAAAATTTTAAGAATGGTAGAAATGTTTCCCTTTTGTTTTTGACAAACTGGAAACCAAAATCCAATGTTTTTTCAGTAAATCCTTTTCATTTGAGGTAAAATAAAATGTTGGGAGGTGCTTGAAAACTAAGTGGTTGTTGTTGTTGGTTGGTGTTTCAAAAACTGAAATTCTTCTGTGTTTTTTTTTTTTTTTTATTGGAAAAACTGAAACTCGTGGGAAATGGAGGCAAAAAAAGGTCAAAATTTCCCATGACACATCACTAGCAGAGCAAACTGAAACTACCATTTATCCGAAGGCTAAGAGCTGGATTAGTAGGAGAGCCCTTGCTAATGAGCTGCTTACTAAATGCAGCTTCCACACTTTCAAACATGGTCTCTAGTTTTGGCTGCCTCAGTTCATGGTAGTCCAACATGTCATCCCAGAAATGGGAGTCGTTGGTGCCCAGCACTCCTGCCCCGGATGTCTCAAGTTGGTCTGATAAACAGGCACCCAAAACCAAAGGGCACTTCCCAAAATGTGTGTCAAAGTGCAGCGCACCCTTCCAAGGGAAACAGATTTGTTCAGCACTTCCTCTGCCTCAAGAATTAATCTGGTGTCATTAAAGGTACATACTGGACCTCATTCTGCTGTCTCGTCCATGGGCTTTGCACAAGTGTAACTCCACTGAATTAGAGGAAGTTGTTCCTTACTTTCACCAGTGTTAGACAGCAGAATCTGGCCCATTGCCTGTAAGTGGAGATGGGGGCCAAATTGCAATGTCTCTGAACTTTAGGGATGTTCTGATCTATAGCTCTGTCATGGGCCAAACCAAAACCCAGGGTATGAATCCCCTGTCTGACTTCTACTCAGGTCAGTAAAGTGAGGAGTTGGGCCTTTAAATCCTCACAGGGGGAAAAATGAAATACAGGGCCTCATGCTTGCTGAAGTACTCATAAAAAGTATCCTTTAATGGTGCAGGATTAAGTATCAAAGTCAACAGGAATCTTTATCTGTGGTGTGTTTTTGTCCTATATACAAATGCAAGCTTCACTTATAAAATCAATATAAAACCAGTTACAAACACTAGAATCTGACAATGCATGGTGTAAATTCTCAGAGTAACTGCCTGACGTACTCAAACTTTGAACAGCTTCTACTCGTTTATTTCAGCTTGACATACAGTATGTGGTTCTCCTGTTCAGTCCTTGCTCTTTGTATATTCCTGTACAGTATGTCTCAGCATTACCGCCTTCTGTTTCATATATAAACATCTGAAATCTACACAACTGTTCACCCTGCTTCCTTTCTGTCATGAAATTCTTATTTTTCTCACTTGCATGCCCAAATCCTTGCCAAACTCGTCTAGCTGTGCTGCAAACAATATATTTTCATTTCACTATGACAGTGTCAGTTGCTCGGACACTGTAAAGATGCAGAGGTAGCTTCGCTGGCTCACCAGACCAGCTGATCCTTATTCGCTCCAATGCAGGGGCATAAAAAGAATGTGAGGAGGCCCTGTAGGACTAGGGCAGTGGACTAGAGCCGGGAGAGCTGTGTTCTAATCCTCAGTACCGGGTTTGTAATGGTGCCATGGCCCTAGGCCCACACTTGGGAAAGGGCCAATAATCCCAGTTTGGGGGGGTGCAGAGGCAGTGAGCAGGAGATGGTGCCACGTCTGGCCCCGCCTCCTCCCAGCGGCTCATACTCCTTGATGGAGCGGGGGGCTCAGCAGGCCCCAGTCAGGGGTTTCTGGCTGCTGTGTGGACAGATGGGCTCCCCCAGTCGTGCCTGCATGTAGATAGTGCAACCCCCACCTCCTTCCTGGGCTCTCGGGCCCCTGGCAGGCCTGGGGCAGTGTGGGTGAGAGAGTGCTGTGCACACAGCTCCCCCACCCCATGCGCCCAATCTGCCATTATTCGAATGCAGAGGCCAGGGAACGTGGGGGTCCCAGATCATGCTGGGCAGGAAGCAGCAGCAGCACCTGGCAGATGCACACCCCAACTAGTGGGTGCTTCTTGCTCCAGGTAGCCCTCCTTGGCCGGGGCCCCATGGAGCAGCTGGAGTACCATTGCCCCATCTCTCCACCAGTTCCCCTGGGGGAGACTTGAACTCCCTGTGCTCCCCTGCCCCCCCTGTGCTGCAGGCCTGGTGGGGAGCTGCTCCTGGCCAACTGCACCCCAGGCATGGACCCGTTCAGAGGAGAACAGGGACAGATCAATAGCAGCGGGTGGCTCTGGAATGGGGGGCATGAGAGGGGTCTGGCTGGGGGTTTGGGGTGTGGGGGTCTGGTGTGGGAATAGAGGTTCAGAGGGAGCCCTGTTCTGGTAGGCAGTGGGAAGATTCAGGTCAAGAGGGGTCTGATCTAGTTTGTGCTGGGGGGGGGGTTGGTTCAGTTAGGGGGTGAGTATTAGTCTGGGGAGGAATGTGGGTCCGGTCTGGGAAGGGATGCAGGTCTGGTCTGATTTAGAGGGTTGGGCTGGCCTTTTGGGGGCACAGCTGTTTCTGATCCTAGTCTCTGTGCTGCTCTGCCTGGGGAAAAATTAGCAGGACTAGTGTGAATAATGATGCTGTAAATAAAATGTATTAGTTTTTCATACTTTTTATTTTATTTTTTAAATGTTTTAAAAAAAAATTTAAATCCGCCCCAACTTCATACAAAAACTTAATTCAAGCTCTGGTAGCTCATATGAGAAACATGAAGGGTGAGAGAGTATGACAGTTCCCTTTTAGTTGGAGCAGCACATGGCTGGTGTTTCGGCCAGCTTTGGCTTTTGTTAGCTGTTTTTACCCACTGTGTTCTATTTTGTATTTTTTTTTTCTTTTAAAATTTATTTTATGTGTACTTCTGTGTATTCTTTTTTCCAATGGGCTCTCTTTGCGGGTACCCTAATGGCAGCCACCTTCATCTGAAACTTAAAATTGTAAATAAAACCCATGCAGCTGTGTGCTGTGTCAAAGACCACTCCTATGTCGATCTCTTGTCTTAGACAATCGTTCCCCAATGGGGGGCCCACAAATATGTTTGGAGATGGGCCCACAAAAGGTTAATCTGGCCCTGCTAATCTTGGTGCTGTCACTGACTTGCTGTGATTTCACTTCACTCTTTCTTTCTTCTCAAACCCTTTGGCCCAGATCCTGAAAGCTATTTACACTGAAGCTCTTCAGGGTGGGTATGTACAACATCTAGTACAATAGGGTTCTGATCTTTTCTGGAGTCTCCAGGTGCTACTGTAATGGCTCAGAGAGGAGGAGTGTATTTTGTTAAAACTAACAATTAAAGATAGACTTTGCAGGTGGGTGAACTTCGGCCACTGTGTGCTCATGCTGTACTGAGAGAGCAGGGTGTGGAGAATTCCCCTTCATACTTTTTTTTCCAAATGCCAACAGAGGCATACTGTGTATCTTCAACAGTGTCTCTTAGTTAGTAATCTCACCTTCACCATGTAACCCAATGGGGGGAAATAATTACACTTAATGGTAGCTGCTCTTGTTTTGATCTAGCCTAGATTTAAAGCTGTAGGGGAAAGTAATGAAACTAAACAGAAGCTGTAGCTTAAAAACTAAGATACAGGATGTGACTTTTTTTTTTTTTTTTTTTAAATCACTTTAAAGACCTTTAATGTGTGCACATATCTGCTTGTGCTGGGGCCAAGCAAGCTTTCCTGCCGCTCCACTACAGAACAGAGAGCCCTAGGGGTATGTGGCATGGTGCTCAATCAGCAAAGTATATGGTTGGTTATATTGCCCGCATTTATCAAGGCCACAACTTTTAAACATGACTCTGCAGCTGCTTTTTTGTATCCCTTTCTTGAAAAGCTCCAGATAGGTCTTTTTGGCACTAACCCAATCTATAGAGCACTTTAAAAATAATCAAACTTTTTGCACTATACAGACATTTCAGCTGTGTTTTACAAAGGTGGGTAACTGTTATCCACCCCCATTTTAAAAATGGGAAGACTGAGGTACAGAGAACTTAAATGACTTACCTAAGGCAAGTCAGTGCAGAGTTGTGTACAGAATTAGGTCTCTTGACCCCCAGTCTGGTGCCCTATTGTCTAGATCACAGGTGTGTCCTTGTTTGTGGGAGAGAATGACATCCAGTCCTGGTCCCCGGCTTCCATCTACAGCAGAAGGCCCCTGTGGAACTGAGCTCCACAGTCTTCACTGGCATGGTATAGACACGCTCAGGCTTCTCAAATCCTGTCCATCAGAACCACAATGTTTCTGCTGCAGCCTAGGCCTCCCATACACGCAGAGGGGACAGGCATTGCCCCCCAGATACAGACTGAGCGCTGAAATTTTGGCCCTTAAGCAATTATATTCTCCAGTATAAAATGTTCGTGCCACAACACAACAATAAGCTAAATGTTTTGAATTTTCTCAAAAAAGAGGCTGCTTATGTATCAGGTCAACAAGAAACCCTAGGGAGATACTGTGTGACAGGAAAATAACTAGCTATTATCTCCTGTTGCTGCTGCTCCCTTTTCCACATGTGATCAAGCTTTTCTTCCGCTCAGTATTTAGAATGCACTTGGGTAATTGTATTAGCCTCTGTTATAGAAGAGATAACATATCTTATAAAACAAGAGCTGTTTATACTTAAAATTAGAAGTGGTATGCAAATAAATGACAAGAGAGACCTGATGCATGCCACCATGCCCTGCCTGAGGGAATATTTGTAAGGGGAAACTTTAGCTAAAATGATCATGGTTGACTGCCTCCTTTTATAGTGACACCTTTTTGTTCACCACCCCAATCCCACTAGAGATATATACACTCGCCCCATAGGGGTGTCTCCAGATGGCTGCTCCCTTGAAAAACTCCTCTCCACCCTGTGCATGTGACATCCTGAGACACATCCGATGTGACGTACCCCATTGCATGTGAATTGGAAGTGATCTGTTGTGTGATCTCCCCACTGAAGAAGAGAAGAACTGCAGGAACGTCTCATGGCCTAGTCCTCCCTGAAAATCATTTCCTCCCAATTCCTAACACACTCTAATGTGGTAGGCTTAAATTCTATTTGGGTTTTATTAGGTTTGCAATTCTCCTGGAGACTGGGAGAAGGAAGAGCAAGAAAATAGAACAAGTGTGAAAATTAGTTTTGAAAATGGGGGGGGGAACAGCAAGATTTGAATGAAGAGGTGAGATGGGAGAAAATTTCTAATGGAAAAATGTATAAGCATACTCGTACAGAACTCCTGCTAGACAGCTTAGCACTGTGGGGTTTGTTTTTGTTTTGGATGGGGAAGGAGGGGTTTATTCCATCCATGGAGCAATGGAGAGTTCCAAAACTGTGTGTGTGTGTGCTTCAATTTTAAATTCCATGTAGCTCCTGCATCCATAGCACAAAGCCCATGAGGGACCTAGCTACCTTAAGCTTGCATAGGAAGCTAGTGCCCAAAGGATAACCCACTTGCTACCAGGAAGTGTTAATCAAGTATGCAAATACACACATCTAATTTTTATCAGCAGTAAAGGCCCCATGCTTCACTTGTTAATGTCAATAGAGTTCTGCACATGAGACATGCTTTCTGAGAGCTGAGATCATGGGGTTAACACACTAGACTTCACCTCTGGGGACTTGTTGCATTGATATGAAGTGGGAATAACTCCACTAGCAGCAGCATGGGGATAAGAGAGAGGAGAACAAGTCTGATTCACATTGCAAAAGTGAGCAGACTTCAGCCTAGTCCCTATTTGTCCAAATCACACGTTTTATCGCAGAACAGCACCATTAGCAATAAGGGCAGTGACTGGGGAGTGTTGCACTCGCTAAAGCATTGCTCAGGTCTCACCTTTGTGAAAGAGCAACAAGGGTTATTGAGATTATTCTACACTTAAAATGCTACAGCAGCACAGCTGAACATCAGTATAGCTATGTCTGTCAGAGGTATGAAAAATCCACACCCTGCAGAGACAGTTATACTGACCTAACCCCTGGGGTAGTCAGCACTAGATCGATGGAAGAATTCTTCTGTTGACCTAGATACCACCTCTTGGGGAGGTGGATTCCCTATGCCAACGGGAGAACCCCTTCTGTTGGCATAGGTAGTGTCTACTCTGAAGTGCTGCAGTAGCGTTGCTGTAGCGTTTTAAGTGTAGCCACCCCCATAGAAAGTCTCTGCTCAGGAAAGCCCAGGGTTTGGTGGTGCTTAAAATCAGGAATGATAGGTTAGCAGAGCTTTAAGAGCCCACAACTGGAAAAACAGGGAGTGCTGAAGATTATGGAAGAGAGGCGATGGCAGAACTCCATGGGGAACCTATGACCAGAACAGCAAGGGCTGATGCAGGTCGAGGATTAAGGTGCATTGTTATAGAAGAGCTAGGTTAAGCATCTTACCCAGCACCTGTCTACAGTGTCCCAGGCTTCATTCTGATGCAGTGAAATTCAGGCTATCCATTTACCCAAAAAAACTAATGTTTTAGCTTTTTAAAAAAATAGAGAATCAACTCCTACTTTTAGCTTGCATAAGGGGGAAAAAAGGCAGCAGAGAAAGTCATTGAAATACAATCATTGCTTTCCTACTGAGTGTGAAATAACTTAAAGTGCATCCCAATAGAAGCCGAATAACTTGAAAATTATGGTAACAGGCCCCAGTAATCTTTGATGCTAGTGATAAAACATTTTAATACGTCTTAAGTTACAGCTTCTTGGTGCCATAATTTCACTTGAATGCACGGGCACTGCAGAAGCACTCCAGGGAATTAGAAAGATGCAACTGATGATGTTATTGGGGTGGGGAAATTGTCATCTTTCCCTCTAGATCTCCACGTGGTATCTCAGTATGTGGCTCTCCCTGCTCCTGAACAGAAGGGGAAGGCAAGGGCTGACTGCCTTTCCACTGGGCCTCGCAGCTGGCTTTCTCTGGGTGGGGATTCACATGGGGCAAGTGGGTGGGATGGTGGCATGTGCTGGGGTATTCCTTTACTTTGGCCCTGGGGATCCTCCTTTCATCCCTGATGACATGGTGCCAGTGGAGGTGATCTGGCCCTTTCTCCTTTTATATACAAACTATAGGTAAGGCTACGATTTAGTCACAGGCATTTTTAGTAAAAGTCATGGACAGGTCACAGACAATAAACAAAAATTCATGGCCCATGACTTGTACTATATACCCCGGACTAAATCTTAGCTGGGGGGTAGGGGGCTGCTCTTGGAGAGGTCTGGGGGCCACTGGTACCATCTGCTGAGGCCCTCCAAGGCCAGTGGCACCAACTGCCAGGGGCCACTGAGCAGTAGCTGCTCCAGCTGCCCCCGGAGCCGTCCACTCACTGCTGCTCCCGCCACCCCCGGGGCCAGCTGCACCAGCTGCTGCTCAGGTGGTCCCTGGGGCCAGCTTCCCCGGTGCGGCTGGCTGTGGGACCGCCCATCTGCTCCATTTCCAATCTGAAATTTTTTTGAACTTGTTGTTCTGAAAACAACCCCCCTCCCAATATTTTGACATTTTATCCTGCCCTTACCAAGTGTGGGGGGAAAAAAATGTGGTTCCCAGCTGCTATCCTGTCACACATCACTATAACATGGGATTAAGATGCTGAATTGATATTTCTCATTTGATTGCAAAGCGTCTCTTTGTTTTTTGTCTTCTCACTTGAAAGGAGGAACCATTCTCTCCACCAGTTGCTATGATGAAGCAACATGTAGATAGTGGGATTTTTAAAAGCACTTAAGTGACTTAAGAATACAAATCCCATTGGCTTCTGAAAAGCCCATCCATTGTAAACTCCACTCTATGGGCATAGTTCACATGGCAACACCAATAATGCAGATGAAGATGGGGCGGCAGGTTTTATAATTTTTGGTGGTGCCCAGAACGGGGCAAGTCCAGCCCTCCCCCCCCCCCGCCCCCACATGCCTTGGAAGCCGATATATAATGTGACGTTGCACTCCATATGTTTTATGAAAACATGCTTATGAATGTGAATATAATGTAACTGGAGTATGCTTTATGCAAAAGGTCTCTTGTAAGGTATCATAACAAAGGTTATAACCTACTGAATATATTCCTCCTATTTGTATACATGTATCATTCTTGTATCTGAAGCTAGAAATATGAAGTATAACTTGAGGTCCTATTGTAATTATCCAAAGTGTGGGCCATTAATGGTGGCTTAGAATCTTGATGGCTCCCAGTGACTAGACAATTGGTTGTGAATGGGTTTATCTACCTGCAAGCCTTCCGGTGTAGTGTAGTGTGGGCCAGCCTGTGGGTAATGAAGAATGAGGTCTCACAGGATATGTGACTATGTCACATGATATTGGAATCCATCTTAAATCTGGTACTTTTCCATTTAGAAGGGGAGGGTGAGGACCCAGGGAGACAAAAGATTTCTGCCTTGTGCCAAAGCTATAAAAGGGGGTGGAACAACAAAGGGGGCTGCCAGTCAAGAGAACACCCCTGCTTTCCACCTAAGATGTCTGCTGGAACTAACCAGGACTGTACCAGGGGAAAGGATTGGGCCCAGACTAGGAAGGCGTCTAGTCTGTGAAATAAGCTTATTGGAACATCTTTGACGGTGAGATTTTACCTGTAATCAGTTTCTTAATGTATTAAGCTTAGACTTGTGTGTTTTGCTTTATTTTGCTTGGTGACTTACTTTGCTTTGCCTGTTATTACTTGGAATCACTTAAATCCTACTTTTTATACTTAATAAAATCACTTTTGTCTATTAATGAACCCAGAGTAAGTGATTAATACCTGGGGGTACAAACAGCTGTGCACATCTCTCTATCAGTGTTATAGAGGGCGGACAGTTATTGAGATTACCTTGTATAAGCTTTATACAGAGTAAAACGGATTTATTTGGGGGTTGGATCCTGTTGGGTGTCTGGTGCTGGAGATAGGTGACCTGCTGAGCAGTTTTTAGTTAAAGTCTGCAGCTTTGGGGGCATGAACCAGACCTGGGTCTGTGCTGCAGCAGGCTAGCGTGTCTGGCTCAACAAAGCAGGGTTCTGGAGTTCCAAGCTGGCAGGGAAAATGGACTCAGAGGTAATCTCAGCACATCAGTGACAGTTTCAAGGGGATCTCTGTGACTGAACCCGTCACATATATTTTTTTAAAATAATGAAAAAATGGGCTGGAAACAGTAAGCATTTAACAGTTTCCCTATATTGCACAGTATCACTATTGTAAGAAAAAATTATTTAACTAAGAATATCAACTTTATTAATACTCTTTTGAATACGGAAACAACCAAGCACTCTTGGATCAATAACCCTCAAAAGCAAATACTTTCTAAAATTAAAACAAAATGTTGCCCCTTCTTTTGTGATGTTCTTCAGGAGGCAACAAACACTTTTCGTTGTTGTTCAGTGCCCCTGGTCGGAGAGTCATTCAGTATTAGTCTGACAGAGCTGCTGAGCATGTACCCCTCCCATTGAAGTCTGTGGGAGATGTAGGAAGTCAAGACTGACCACAGATATTTATCAGCATTAAACCAGCTTCTCCATTTTACGAGCAATATGTCCTAGTATTTAGTGACTGAATTCTTGCTAAAAATGCTTTCAGACATTCTCTACTGGGTGACTACCTTCCTGGTATTTATGGGTAGGTGTTCTCTTTACTTCCAAGTATATTTTGATCAAGTTTTTTTTCCCTACAAATAAGTCATTATCTATATTAGCACTTTACATTTTTCAAAGGATAATTCAGGCATTAGCTAGTTAATCCTCAGCTCCCACTTTTGGCTTAGTTAGGCAAGTAACCGTTTTTTCATGTTACAAATAATGAAACAGAGTACAAGTTAAAATAACTCCAAAGTAGTAATTCTTACTCTGTATCTGTAAATGGAAATTATCAAGTCACTTGTTTGAGTGCAATAGTCAATTTGTTCTTTAAGCAGGTTTTTTCACACCAAAGTGAAGCAATTACTTTTTTTTAAACTGTTTTCTTTTATTGGTATTTTTGCAATGACTCAGTGGTTGTTCTGCACACAACAGTTGTGCCCAGCACATCAGATTTTGGATCGTATTATTGTTTGTGCATTCTCAGCTGTGTTGGGAGCGGGTCACATGTAAGGCTAGCTTGTCCATTGTTAATGCTATTGGGGCTCTTTTATATAAATCTCTGCTAGCTATATAATGCGCAGTGTAGTCCAGCGGGTAAGGCATTGAATAGGAGACGAGACCTTGGTTCTATTCCTAGCTCTGCCACTGACTCTTGATGACCATAGATAGTTTTCATAGCTCCATTGGCTTTAATAATTTTATACCAGCTGAGGTTCTGTCCCCATTAAGTTCCATGCATTTTGGATGGGGGCGACGTGATATTCCTGAGGTCTTGTTTAAACACAAAAGTTGTATTACTTTAACTATACTGGGATAGTTGAAGTGGTAAAACCTGCTGAGTGGTGATGGAGTTATACCAATATAAATGTGCTTATGCTGGCATCGCTTATTCTACTTTCCATACGGAACTAAGCTATACCAGTGTAAAGGTGTCTCTATATTGGTATAACTACATATATACTAGGGGTTGCACCAGTATGTTTATATCTGTGAAAAGTCACACACCCTAACAGACTGAGTTATAACCATGTAAAAACTACATGTAGACCAGACTTGAGTCTTCCATGGTTTTTGCCCCAAACCATGACTTGGCCCAGATTTGTTCAGAACTCAACTCTAGTTTCCAAACCTGGCCCGAGTTCTGTGTGTGTAATAAAATACCAAACCCACTCATTTCTGATTTCATTCTAAGTGTCTTCTACTACCCAAATTATCAGCTTTGTTCTGGTGTTACTGCTTTAATTGCATGGAGAGGGTTTTTAATCAATGAGTGTCAACTGTAATGGAAAGAGTAATATGAAGAGAGTAGCAATCTGAAGGGGATAATGAATGGCGTGAAACATTTAGATAAAATACCAGATTTAAAAAAACAATTCAAATATAACTAGTTTTTTTTTTTTAAGCAACTTCTCTATAGATAAACTGGCAAAGGATGCGAATGCTCTTACAAATTCTCTTACTGTAGTTAAGTGAAAACTCCCATCTCACCATCACTGCCTGTATTTCTGCAAAACATTCTGTTCATTTGTTTAATCTAGTGTGCTAAATAATGATAATGTGTGTGAGAATACTGTAGCTGGAATAACTTTTTGCTTGAAAGAAGAAATGGAAACGATTTTTTTAAATGGTCACTTTCTTTTTTAATAAAAATACATGTTTTCTAAACAAAATTTGCTTTAGGAATGAGAATGCACTTACTATAAGTGGCTTATTATGTAGGACACCTGTAGTCAGAAGGGCTGAACCACATATGTCTACTTGGTTGCAGCTTCTTGATAAACAAGATCTGCAAAAAAGTTTACTTATTTCCTGAGCATTTGTCAGAAGATCGCAAACTAACCTGAATGTAAATTGCCAGATTAGGACTTGTCTACAATGCCGAATTTTGTTGGCAAAAGGCAGCTTTTGGCTGCAAAACAGTGGAGGTGTACATACTGCAGTGCTACTTTGATGACAAAACAAAACCACCTCAATGAGAGACATCGGGCTTTTTCAACAAAAGTCTTGTCGACAAAGTGCCAGTGTAGACGCTGCCATTTTTTATGTCAACATATCTGGCCTCCCCAGTATCCCACAATGCCTTCTGTGACTGCTCTGCTCACTGTTTTGAACTCGGCTGCCCTGCCGGCATGCACCCCTCCCCTTTCAAAGTTCTGGGAAACTTTGACATTCCTCAGCCTGGAGAGCTCACAGAGCTGCTGAAGATGCTGCTCCCGATAGCTGAGGAGACTGAGGAAGAACTTGTAGGGAATCACAGAACCATAGGCAGGCAGGCTACCTGGGTGGCTGCTGTGCGGAGAAGTGGGGAGAGAGACAGGTGTGCTGTACAGGGCTGGAGGCTGATGGGGAGGGGTGTCCCCCTCTCCCAGGATTGGTTGTTCAGCCTGCTGTCTAGGGCCCTACGCAGAATACGCGGCTGCATAGGGCACCTGAAAATTTGGGGCACCACTGGGTCTTAGTGTCCACCCTCCCAGCTCTTCCTATCTCTGTTCTGACCCTTCCTGCAGGCTCCCCTGGCTAGCTGCTGCAGCCTGGTGACTCTTAAGTTACTGAGTAGCAGCCGTGTTAGTCTGTATCCACAAAAAGAACAGGAGTACTTGTGGCACCTTAGAGACTAACAGATTTATTTGAGCATAAGCTTTTGTGCGCTACAGTCCACTTCATCGCATGCATGTAGTGGAAAATATATAGCAGAGGGGCATTGCTGGCACAGGACCTAATCACATCAGCCACACTATCAGAGGCTCATTCACCTGCACATCTACCAATGTGATATATGCCATCATGTGCCAGCAATGCCCCTCTGCCATGTACATTGGCAAAACCGGACAGTCTCTACATAAAAGAATAAATGGGCACAAATCAGACGGCAAGAATTATAACGTTAAAAAACCAGTTGGAGAACACTTCAATCTCCCTGGCCACTCGATTACAGACCTAAAAGTCATCAAATTACAACAAAAAAACTTCAAAAACAGACTCCAACGAGAGACTGCTGAATTGAAATTAATTTGTAAATTGGACACCATTAAATTAGGCTTTAATAAAGACTGGGAATGGATGGGCCATTACACAAAGTAAAACTATTTCCCCATGCTTATTCCTCCCCCCCCCCCCGCCCTTACAGTTCCTCACATCTCCTTGGCAATGGCTGGAAATGGGCCATTTTCATTACCACTACAAACAGAACAGGAGTACTTGTGGCACCTTAGAGACTAACAAATTTATTAGAGCATAAGTTTTCATGGACTACAGCCCACTTCTTCGGATGCATATAGAGTGGAACATATATTGAGGAGATATATATACACACATACAGAGAGCATAAACAGGTGGGAGTTGTCTTACCAACTCTGAGAGGCCAATTAATTAAGAGAGAAAAAACTTTTGAAGTGATAATCAAGCTAGCCCAGTACAGACAGTTTGATAAGAAGTGTGAGAATACTTACAAGGGGAGATAGATTCAATGTTTGTAATGGCTCAGCCATTCCCAGTCCGAAGAAGTGGGCTGTAATCCATGAAAGCTTATGCTCTAATAAATTTGTTAGTCTCTAAGGTGCCACAAGTACTCCTGTTCTTTTTTCTCTCCTGCTGATTATAGCTCACCTTAACTGATCACTCTCCTTATAGTGTGTATGGTAACACCCATTGTTTCATGTTCTCTGTGTGTATATATATATATATATATATATATATCTTCCTACTGTATTTTCCACTACAAACATCCGATGAAGTGGACTGTAGCCCACGAAAGCTTATGCTCAAATAAATTTGTTAGTCTCTAAGGTGCCACAAGTACTCCTGTTCTTCTTAAGTTACTAGATCCCCTCCAGAGTAAAAGTGAAAAAGCCTTCCAGACCTATTAGCACAACATTGAAACTGTTAAAGGGCCATACAAGTGGTAATGAAGCCATTTAATAAGTATTTGCCAACCCTCAGGTATATACGGTCAGTTTCTGCTTTTACTGACAAAAACAGTTAAAAAAAGGCATTACTATAATATTTACTCAGAACATGTTAGTCTACAGGACTTTAGTTTAAAATTTGCTTTAAAAATATTTCATTAGTGAGCTGGTGAATATTATAAAATCACATCTCTACAAAATCCTTGCATAGATTTGTAGATGCACAATCATCTTTAGCCTTAAATGCTTCAGACATATAGTTTTTAAAATAAATCCTTCAAAAGACCACCCTTATCTAAAACACACATTTTAATTTTAATTACTATAGTAAAAAAAACTTGCTTCCAAAGTCTTACTGTCCTTTCTGTCCATCCCTTTCTCCCTTCACCCCTCCCCTGTTGAAGAGAGCCCTTAAAGGCACAACACCCCTTTCCTTCCAGATAGCTGGACAAAAAGTTTCCCTTTCTTTACTTCTGACTATATGATGAACTAGTTTTAAGAGAACCCGCCAGCAAAATCAATACCTAGTAAGATATAAAATCCTTTGTTATGCCTAAAATCTTTGGAAACACATTTTTTAAAGTTGGTGAAATTTCATAAACATGTCTATTGTTATGGAGGTCACACAAAGTAAATTAGTGTTCCCTTTTTCTAAAAGCAACGAACATTGTTATGAACATACTAAACCTCCGTGACTGATTAATTTAAAATAATGTCTTTGTTTCAGTGAGTTAAATATGTCGTAATCAGGAATGAGGCAGCTGTCAGTGTGAACACACAACCGTGGTTTTCCTTCTGCACTCTCTGAGCGGCGCTGTAACTTTGCCACTGTAGACGTGCCCTCAGGCCTTGTCTACACTGCAGAGTTTTGTCTACAAAATTATGCCACTTTAATTAAAGCGCTTTAATTAAAACGCTGCTGCATGCCCACACTAGCAGCTCTTGTGTTGGCACAGCGCATCCACACAAGCAGCTCTTGCATCAACACAGAGAGTGGTGCACTGTGGGTAGTTATCCCACTATGCAACTGGCCACAGGGTGCTTTGGGAAGGGTTTGAAATGCCTCATGGGGCAGGGAGTGTCACATCATGCAGGTTTCTCGATCGCATCTTTCCATGGGCATCTTAGTAGATTGCCAGCTGCTTTGCAACTGAAGTGTATGTGGGGAGGAGGGGGGAGAGTGGTTGAAAGGGAGTGTGTGTGTTTGGGGGGGCAGAAACGGAGTGTGAGTTGAGGAAGTGTGTGTTGGGGGAGAGTGTGTTGGCATGCTGCAGGCAGGGCCGGCTTTAGGCCGATTCAGCCGATTCGGCTGAATTGGGCCCTGCGCTAAGAGGGACCCGCGTCACAGCTCTCCACCCCGCCCCCAGCTCACTCCCCCTCCTCCCCTCCCCTGAATGCTCCACCCCCTGCTCCTCCCCCTCCCCTGCTTCAGGGGTTCAGAGGTTCACGGGAAGTCTGAAAAGAAATAGGGGCGGGCAGGCAGCACCAGGTAAGCTGGGGTGGCGGGGGGTGCAAGAAGGGCTCCAGGGAGGCACGGCCCAGTCTGGCCCCGGTTCCAGCCGAGCGGGCCGGCCCCAGCGACTCCAGCCCGGCTCGGCTTCGGCCCAGCCCCGCCCCCGCGGCCCGGCTTGGCTCCGGCCCAGCCCCGCCCCCGCGGGCCGGCTTGGCTCCGGCCCGGCCCCCGC